>NC_056745.1:308376641-308561641 GCF_019279795.1 Protopterus annectens | reverse complement strand
ATCAGTAACCAACAGAGAGCGACACATCCCTACCTACCTACTTCTTACACACACACACACACACACACACACACACACACACACACACACACACACACACACACACGAGTGAATATGTATTTTTCTAAAGTAAAAGAAGTCAGTAACTCTAATTATTGTCATTATTACACACACACACACACACACACACACACACACACACACACACACACACACACACACACACACCTCTACCTTCCTACCTACTTCTTACAAACACAAACACCCATCTACCTACCACTTAAACAAAAACACACATAAACCCCTACCTCTCACTTACCATTCTTGGTCTGCATTTCAACTGTCTTCTGTCACTGGCATTCAAATTCTGCATGTGCAGAAGATGAAGACGTAAACAGCAGGTGGCACAGATGGGAAAGACGAAAGCAGGTTACACACACCTGTTGCTTTTGTGCAACTAGATGCAAAGGGTGTTCTTCTTAAGGAAGAATGCCCTATAAAAAAATTGGCTTTTCACTATGTTTAATTTCAAGTGTCTGGGATGTTGACTCCAAAAATGTAATTGATTATACAAAATTTTTGGTGATACAAATTAGTAACAAAATCTGGTTCATTCAATACTTTTTTAATTTTACATCTAAAAAATGAACTTCCATTCCACTTGCATTAAAAATTAATTTAAAAAAATTTGTACTATTACTAATATCTCATAAAAATTGAAAACATAAATCTATATCATCTTTCCAGATAAATAACAAATCATCAACATTTCTCCTTCATGAAAGCTGATGAAGGGGAATGGTTTAGTGACCATTTTAAAGTCCAAATATGAAGATGTAATGAAATAAATAAAAAAGAGCTTGTATTTTAAACCTGTTTTGTAGTAGATTGTCTAGTAAAAGAGATTAGGATGATAATCAGTTGATTAATTATTCTAGCTTTCCCCATACCATTTTCCATAGATAATAAAGAGCTCTGAAATATTATAATTGAACTGGAAAATTATAAGTGGCAATGAAAAACTATGCAACATGTTAGGCCCTCAACATTGTTTTACATATAAAAAAGATAATTTTAAGTCACTGCTTGAAAAAAACTGGCACAAAGACACTTATTCACTGAATTAAGAGTTCAAATAAAATGGAAGGAACATTTCCCTGTTATTGCAAGCAATGTAGATATATTAATGAAGACTGAGTTTTAATTTTTAATGTCTTAAATTGTTATTGAAGGTAGATATAATTGTGACACTGTGGGGATTGCATATACTGCAAATTGTGTCAGCTGTGAATGATTCTATATTGGGAAGTCTATAAGGAAAGTACAGTTGTTTAAGTTGAACTTACCATAACAGTAGACGTTCAAATGATCACATGGTGCCTTCTTTTTATAAGTAAAAAATGGTTTAAGGCATAAAAGTTTATTCAGTTCCCCATTACCACTTATAATTTTCAATTACCAATGACAATATTTCAAAGTTCTTTATTACCGGTGGACCATGGTATGGGGAAAGCTTTAGAATAATTCTTCAACTTATCATCATTCTGGTCTCTTTTATTAGACAATCTACTACTTAAAATTGGTGTAAAATATAAAGGCCTTTTTTGCTGGATTTCATTAATTAAAGTTTTCCATTCTGTTTAAAATATGCGTCTCTCAAAATAATCCTCAAGGCCAGATAAATATGTGGTTCACTCGATGCATTTCTAATTTTACATCTGAAAAATGAACTTCCATTCTACTTCAATTTAAAATTAATTAAAAAAAATGAGTACTATTATTAATATCTCTGAAAACATAAATCTGTATCATCATTCCAAATAAATAACAAATAATCATTTCTCCTTCATGAAAACTAATAAGGGGGAACACATATTCACTAAATCAGAGTTCAAATAAACGGCAGCAACATTTCCCTGTTATTCTTGCAAGCAATGTAAATATATTAATGAAGAGTGTTTTCATTTTTTAATTTCTTAAGTAAACAAATTGTTATTGAAGGTAGGTATAATTGTGTCACTGTGGGGTTGCATATATTGCAAATTGTGTCAGTTGTGAATGTTTTTACATTAAGAAATCTATAATGAAAGTACAGTTGTGTAAGTTGAACTTACCATAACAGTTGACATTCAAATGATCACATGGTGCCTTAACTATATGGGTTAGATCCTGCCAAGGCTATAACAACCTGCTAGCTTCCAAAGCATCAGATTACCTTCCACACACCAAACTGATAAGCAGCTCGAAGTGAGCTGACTGAAAGGCAACTTTAGGTTAAAAGCCCTTCAGAGCTTTCCTGACAGCAGAGAAAAAGAGGTTGAGCCCTAAAAGGACAATGCCATGAGCAAAAAAAAGGTCCACACCCTGAGATGAAAAATACATAAAAAAACAAAGGGGTGGAGGGGGAGTGGCTACTGTTGCAGTGATGATTTAAACATCTACTGTAATATTAAGCTGAACTTATACAACTGCACTATGTTAATCTTATTGATCACGTCTGCAGTAACCTTAGCTATATGGGTAGATTACCTTGGCTAACTACATTTGGGAGGTGGAAGGAGAAGGTGAAGGAGAAGGAGAAGGAGAATGGGAAGGAGAAGGAGAATGGGAAGGAGAAGGAGAATGGTCCTAGCAAAGCTTGATCTGGAAGTAGAGAAGTAATCTAGATTATAGTGTTTTGCAAAAATATATGTACAGAGGACCAAGTAGCAGCTTCAAGAATACTTCTACATTCCAACCCTTTCCAAAAAGGTATATATGAAGTCAAGGCCCTTGTACAGTGGCCCTTGACCCTGCCCAGAATAGTTTGCATTGGCACAGGTTGTCCCTTCTTTTTACCTTCACAAGAAATGAACAATTGATAAGAAGACCTGAAAGATTTAGTTCTGTCAAGATAGTACCTGACTTGTCTGTGGACATCCAAGGTGTGGAGTATCCTTTCTGTCTCATTTTAGGTTCAGGAAAGAAAAAAGAGAGATGAATAGTTTGGCCTAAAGTATACTCAGATACCACTTTAGATATAAAAGAAGGATTAGTTACCAAAGAAACCCTGTCCCTATTGAATATGAGATAGGGTTGGCTCACCATAAGCACTTGCAACTCAGATACCCTTCTTGCAGAGGTCAGAGCAATAAGTAAAATGGTTTTCCATATTAAAAACTTCAAGTCAGCCAGATTAGCTGGCTCAAATGGAGCAAGGTTAGCTTCTCTAACATAAAATTAAGATTCCCAAGGAGGGGCCACTATTTTTCGGAGGTCTCTGTGATGCCCCTGCACTAACCCAGTAATCAATGAGCCTCAGTCCTCACCACTGGCAACAGTGGGGAACATACACACTGGGAGGATGACAAGTACACACAAACAGTAAAATGCAATTTCCTTTAAGAGCACACAGAAATCACAGTCAGTCTGGGGCTTTCTCCCTCTTTCTCCAGATCCCCAATAAGACTCCCCACTAGCACAGCTATATGGTTGAGATCTCAGCTGAGTGGCCAAACCAAGATCTCCAGTATTCTCTCTGTCTAACCAGTGCTTCGTGTCCCTGCCCAAGTAGCTGACACACACACTCTTTGAGATTTGACTTATATACAAACACACTCCTGGGAAAGGCTGGCACAGGTTTACTAGCTATGCCCCTTTCTGCCCAGACAATAAGGTAGTTCTGATTGCCACCAGTCACTCTTTATCAGCTACTTTAAGGCCCTTAACAAAGGGTGTCCAATCCTACTGTGTAATGTTACTATTAATCCAAATGGTAGTTTGACCAAAAGCCAGGCTATTAGGAGAGGCCTGTACATTGTCACCAAATAGATATGCAAGTACTCTAAGAGCTTAAATATCTCTAAATTGACCAGCCACAATTGAAAGTTTTAAATGTATTTAATAATAAATAATAAAAAACAAGACAATATTCAGTAAGTAATCAGTTACATCAGAGTTCAAAATCACAGGAAATATTTAAAACAACATTGCAGGACAGTCTCAAATAAAGAAAACATCTAAGCTATACTTTACTATATTCCTATCTGAATCTAAAAGAGTTACTATGCTCTAAAAATTGACTTACAGCAAGGCAAGTGCAGAGGTGAGTGGATGTTCTTGTTAGGTCAAAGAAAAAATACATAATGCCCACACTCTCTCTCTCAGAGAGTTCTTAAATTAATATCAAATATTACGCCTGGGTTAGCTTGGATGCCATCACTTTTTGTCACCTGACTTTCATTCCTAAGCTAAACCCCCATTGTCAGAAACTACCAACATTTTAGCATCTCCCTCTGAAAAATACATATCTCTCAGATCTTTGCAACCACTGGAAGACAAAAAACAATAAAACACATACAAAACAATGCAGACGACACCCTAGTTCAAAACAATCTGTCTCCTAGCTGCATTGAAACTTTTATAGCACAATCATAAAACAATTTAATTTCAACTATTTTCTTGACGTTTTGCAAGTTAAACTCTATGTTCTAGTTCCCACTGTTAAAACATATACATTTACACATGTACAATAGTTTATATACATTTCTGCTCTAATCCTTACCTACACTTAACTTACCTTTAGCAGTCAGCATTCCACTGATTGTTCACCTTGGCTGTTTCACTCACTTGTCTCTACCTGCTAAGTTTGCCTGCAGGCTCACTCCACTCACTACCCTGCCCCCAATTCCCACCCCCAGTGCTCCTACATTTATTCCTCTAAACCACACCCCCACTACACCTGCTCCACTCTAGCAGCCTACCTCATTAGCACTCCCAACCCTCCTTGTTACATCACCTCACCTGTTGATATTACCTTACCTCCCATTTTGTTCCACTATTTAAACCAATATAATGACTATACTACCTGTCCCAATACAAATAAAACTATTACTCTTGGCCTCACTCTTACCTCCTTTAACTATTGCCTATCTGCTAACCTCCTATGAACAACCAATGTGTCCTAACCTTTGTTTCCCCTCCAAATTCACTTCCACACCACTACTAGCTATCTCCCAAAACCACATAAACATCATATCCAGACCCTGCTACCTACAAGCCAAATATCATAGACTGGCCCACATCAAGTATATCAATCTCAGTGCTAGGAAATCACTGTACTATTATTATAAGCTTCAAAACCCTATAAATAGAATATACCACCACTTCTTACTAGATGGGGACATTCATCCAAACCCTGGCCCAAACAATACTCTTGCCACTGAACAAAACAACTCTAAAATCGCTAGTACCCAAGCCAATACTAGACCTTCTAACTCACTCTGTATAGCGCATCTCAACATAAGTAGCATTAACAACAAAACTGCCCACCTCCACGCCCTCCTAGATGTCTACTTATTTTACATCCTATGTTTATCAGAAACATGGCTAAAACCTGCAATTAAAGACAAGGAAGTCACCCCACCTGGTTACAATATCCTGAGACTAGACCGCATAGCCAAAAAGGGAGGAGGGGTAGCAATCCTTTATAAAGCAGAGCTACAAGTTACCACTGCAAACCTTAGACCATCTTTAGACAATAATGCTGAAATCCTCATTTCTAAATTTCAGCTTAACACATGTAAATCCTTATATATAATTTGTATCTACCTTCCTCCTGGAAATAACATTAATACCCTTGAAAATATCCTTAACTGGCTTTCTATTAATCTCCCACAAGAAACTATAGTCCTTGGAGACTTTAATATCGACTGGAAGTCCTGTAGTACTGCATACCCTACTACCCATATTAACCTTTATGGCTTCTCACAATCTATTACCTCCCCAACCAGGATTAATAAACCCAATAAAAAAGAAAGTACCTTAAATTGGATTCTCACTAACACTCCTCATCAATCATACAAAGTAGGTACCCTCCCAGATGATCTAAGTGACCACTCACTAACTTATATTATCAGACATAAAACCAACCTTGTCATGTCTAAAAACCAACCTAACTTACCCAAATACTTTCAGGACAATACGGACCAAAAAACATTTTAACCCTGAACTTTTCCAAACAGAACTTAAGCAGTATAATTGGTCAACACTAAAATACCTCCCACTAGATGAAGTCATACAATACTTTAATTCCACATTCTTAGCCATCCTAGACAACCACTCCCCATCACGCTCTATTAGAAATAAGACTAAACCTGCCCCATGGCTCTCAAAAGCTACTAGGCAAAACATCCTTCTTAAAAACAAATCCTAGGCTAAATGGCGTACTACTAAGAATCCTACAGACCATCAAAACTTTAGACAACTTAGAAACAATACAAAAAAAACTATCCTCTTAGATAAATGAAACTTTTACTTCCAACCACAGCAAACTTACCAAAATAAACCACAAAAGTTTTGGACTAGCATTAACAAACTACTACACCCAGGTCAATCTATCATGCCAAACCCACAAGGCTCTAATCTTGCGAATCCCACACAAACTGCCAACGCCTTCAATTCCTTCTTCACAGACGCCATCCAAACTCTTTCTAGTCAACTGTTTCCAGGTACCTCAAATCTGCCTACTTCTACTACTAGCCCACTTCCATCATTTTAGTTACAACCAGTTTCTACTTCCTTCATTTGCTCCATTCTCCAAAAACTAAAACCTACCACCCCCTCAGCTGACCAACTACCGGCAGAATACCTGGAAAAAGGAGCTAAAGCCTTAGCCTATCCCATTTCCATACTGATTAACAGAACCATAAAGGAAGGTACAATCCCAACTATCTGGAAGATCTCTCACATTATCCCCCTACATAAAGGTGGGAACTCTAACGACTTTTCAAACTATTATCCTATAGCTTTACTCTCTCCACTGGAAAAAATAATGGAAAAATGCATCCATAAGCAACTACTTCACCACCTAATCCAAAACAACTTACTTGCCAACTGTCAACACGGATTTAGACCATTTCACAGTACTACCACTGCCCTGCTATCCTTTACAGACTGTAATGACAATAAATGTAACAACAATATTCTTTCCTCTGCAGTCTTTATTGATCTATCTAAAGCTTTCGATATGGTTAATCACCAGCTACTTTTAAATATACTCAAATCTCTTTCACTTGAACCTCTGGCCATAAAATGGTTTGAATCTTATTTAGACAAAAGACAGCAGGCTGTGCTATGGGATAATAATCTATCTACCCACCTCCCCATTTCCCTCAGTGTTCCTCAGGGCTCCATAGTAGGCCCACTCCTATTTTCCATTTTTATTAACGACCTACATTCAGCAATTCCTCAAGCCACCTGTATTCAATACGCGGACGACTCCACAATAATATGCTCAGCCACTTCTCCATCTGAACTACAGTCCCTTACCCAAAAAGTATTTAATACAGTACAACAATGTTTTTTAAACCACTGCCTCCTCCTAAACCCCCCAAAAATGAAACGTTTACTTTTTACTCCAACCCAGAAGTCCACCCCAGCATATTTCACACTCGTATCTAATAATGGCACCCTCATATCTCCTGACCCTACCACCAAACTCTTAGGAATAACAATAGATAGCAACCTTAACTTTGATACTCATATTAACAACACAATAAAAACAGTTAACAAGAAATAGGGGTCCCTCTATAGAATCAAACCCTTTCTTACACCATTAGCCAGGACCACTATAGCCCATACTCACGTAATCTCCACTCTCCTCTATGCTTCACCTATATACACTAATCTCTCAAAAATCAACCTCAACAAAATGGCAATCTCCTATAATAATACTGCTAGATTTGCCACTGGTTCTACTTTTAGAACTAATCACTGTCTTAATCTAAAGCAGCTAGGATGGATAGAGTTTCAAAATCAGCTTCAATTTGACCAGCTTGCTATTGCCCATAAGACCCTGTATCAACCCACTAATATTCAATACTCTCTATCCTCATTACCCCTTACGACAATCTTAAAAATTTATGCTCCTCAAATAAACTACTTGCTTGTACAAGCAGATCCAACAACTTGGCAGGAGACTCTCTGTTCTCTAATACTGTTGGAAAGCACTGGAACCTAATACCTACTGAACTCTTATCACTGTCCTCAGTAACACATTTTAAACAGAAACTAAAACTATATCTTAGAACACATTGGTTATGCCCCTGTACTAACCCTGACTAACTCTTTTTCTTTATACTAATGAATACTCTTCACCTTTTACTCTTCTGTACTAACTTCAGACTTATCTTAAAGAACCAAAGAGACCATGATATTGCAATTTAAATCTATGTATATATGTATATAGTAGCATCTTTTTATGTACATGACCTTTTACTGTTTGTGTTATGTTCACTATAAGTATTGTATTTTTATTACTTATAAGTACAGTATTTTTACTGTTTGTGTTATGTTCACTATAAGTATTGTATTTTTATTAACAACAGCTGTGTTATGCTTGGACTGTAGCAACATGCTATATTGTATTATGTGTGTTGGAGCTTTTCTCCCCAGGCCTCTAATGAAAATGGACATGTATCCAGTTAGACTAGCCCAGTCAACAAATGTAAAATAAAATAAAATAAAAAAATAAAATAAATAAATAATCCAGCAGGCCACACTGTGGTCACACATCCAGGCTCAGCACTGTACAAACCCTGTTCAACATACACTTCTGTACCAGCAGTTTCTTCTTCTTCTTCTTTCGGCTTTTTCCCGGTTAGGGGTCGCCACAGTGGATAACCTGTCCGCTCATGATTGGCAGTGGAGTTTTACAGTGCCGAGGTGCCAGCCCAGCGCCCAACCTTCCACAGAAGGCACATGCATGCACACACTCACACCTAGGGCAAATTTGGAGTTTCCAATCCACCTATATACACATAACATACAATTCTAATACATTTGAAAGACAAGCATATGAATCATATTGATATTCACCAATGACATATGATTATTTACAAAATTCCAGATAGCTGTGCAGGCAGTATCTCATTCTGTTACATTTCTATATAAATCATATTAATATTCACAAATGACATATACTTATTTACAAAATTCCAGGTAGTTGGGGTGGCAGTATTTCCCTTTGTCACAGCCTCTTCTACAAAACCCCTGTCAAGAACATCTTGAAATTAGACTGTTTTGAAAGAGGAAAATCCATAGGCAGACATGCTGAAATGGCTGATACATGAATCTTGACAGAGGAATAAGAAAGGGAATAGGATAGCACGCAAATATTGTAAAACCAGAGAACAACTAGCCCTGAATAGGTGCTGGTTATGTTGTTGACACCAACTTGAAAGCATTTTTCCATTTTCTATTATATGATTTTCTTGTAGCAGGCTTTCTTACCTCTTTTAGTACCTGCTGTACATCATCAGTAAATAGGTGCCTAAAAGGAATTAAGACCCTATCATCCAGACAGTCAACTGAGCATAATTGATGTTAAGGTATATTAAAACCCATGTTCTTGTGTGAGTAGATCCAGTCTGTGAAGAAGGTTGTGGTAACTGCCCCTGGCCATTTACAAAAGAGGGAAGAACCATGACTGCCAGGGTAGAAGCATACCACCACGATGATCTTGGGGGACTTCTTCTGAATCTTCAGAAATACCCTAGATATAGGTAGGAAGGGTGGAAAAGTATAAAGGGTCACTCCTGTCCAAGGAAAAGAAAAGAAAAGACAAGACAAAAGAAAAAAAGAAAAGAAGACATCTGTTTTCCAGGACTTTTTGCATGGAGTCCTGGAACAGAATCTTGCCAAATGGTTGTTCAGAGAGAAGAATAAGAAGTCTACTTGAGGAACTCCCAACAGACAGACTAAATCTTGGAAGACCCACTGATCTAGTTTGCATTTGTGTGGGCCTACCCTGGTCCTGTTCAGCTCGTCTGCCAATAAAATTTTTCTCTGATGGAATGTAGGATGCCTATAGCATAAGAGTGTGTTTCGAAGTTATATCACAGCTAACATGGCTAATCTGCAAAGAGGGTGCAAGCCGATACCCCACCCCCCCTTGTGATGTACCACATGACTGTGGTATTGTCTATAACCACTTGAAAAGGTCCTGGGGACCAAAGATGGTTCAGGCAGTTGAGTGTTTTGATCAGGGCAAGCATCTCCTTGATATTTAAGTGCCTGAATCTATCCTCCCCTGCACTTTTATCCCTTCTGAAACTGTTCCCCAAGCAAAGTCTGAAGCGGTTGTGGTGACTGACTGCTTTGGAGCAGGGAAAGAGAAGGAAAGACCTGGATTTAAGGATTCTGCTGTCTCCACCAAAAGATTTATCCTCTGACAAACCCCAGCACTGGGATTTGAAAAGATAAAGGGTGTTGATGCTGGGACCAAAGAGATTTCTGATACCACTGTATCTTTTTCATGTGGAGTCTGCCAAGAGTATCATGACAATTATAGATGACGTGAGACACAGAATCCTGAGGTATTCCCTCACAGTGACTAAACTCTGAGTGGAAAACCTTAGAAATAGATATAAATAAAGATTTATTTTTTCCTGTGAAAGAAAAGCTCTTTGAACTGAGCTGTCTAGCTGACATCCTAGGAACACAATCCTATGCGAAGGAGTCAAAAAGACTTTTGAATGTTCTCTTGTAATCCCATCTTGTGTAAGAGATCTTTCACCAAGGCAGAGATTCATGACATTTTGAAAAAGACTGCAAAGATATACAAGTTGTCTAAATATGGAAAAATATGGAAAAATGTGGATACCCTGTAGCCTGCAATGAGCTAAAACTGGATGTAGACACTTTGTGAACATTCTTGGTGCATTGGATTGTCCAAATGGTACGGGAGGAGACTGATAATGTGATAAAAACACAGAAAACCTTAAGAAATGTCTGAAGTCTGCATGAATTGGGATGTGGTGATAAGCATCTTTTAAGTTTAGTGTTACCAGAAAACTTGAAAGAGGAAGAAGAGGTAACAGGTTGTGAAGTGACATAAATTTGAATTTGGGCACTATCATAAACAGGTTTAGGCTAGAAATATCCAGAATTGGGCTCCAAGCATTTTCTTTCTTTGGCACTAGGAACATGCTTGAATAAAAACCCTTCAGACCTGGAAAGGAGGAACTGCATCAATTACTCCTTTTGACAGCATGTGATAAAAAATAGGTATAAACAAAAGAGTGTGATCAGGAGGACGAGGATGAGCCTCCTAATTCCATCTGTAACCTTGATGAATGAGTTTCAGAACACATTTCTGTGAAACTATCTGTTACCAAACAGAAAAATGGAGATTCAAACTTTCTGAAAGAAAGAAGGGGACAGGATGGGAGGGGTCACAGTCTCTCTTTAACAGTCATTCAGGCTTGTTGGACTGTCCTTGGTTTTGGGAGGTTCAACGCTTCTTTTTGAAGCCCCTTGCCATTTGTTTTATAAACATCTGTTTCCCTGAATTTTGTTGAGACTGTTTATTCTGTTTTCTGTCAAAACTGAGATAAAAAAATACATTGGACAATTTGGAAAAGGAAGGCTGAAAATTCTTAGACTTCCTGGATCAGCTTGCCCCTTTCATCATACTTTTTGATCACCTCTGCAGCACAGGGGTCAAACACTAAATCTGTATCCAAGGGAAAATTTAAAATCTCATTTTTAAAATCATCTAGGAAGTTTTGAGAATGCACCCATGCAAATCTTTTCAAAATAGTACCAGTGGCCATAGCCCAGGAAGATCAACAGAGTCATACTCACACTGCAAACAATGAGTAGCGGCCTGTGCAATAGAAAAAAACTTAAGTTATTTAAAGCAGATTTCCGCACAAGAACAAACTGCAGATAAAACATTCCTCATGCTTTCACAATTTGTCAAAGCAAAACTTTAACATATGAGCCTGACAATTCAAAATTCTGAAAATAAAAGTTGCAGAAGAATGCACATTTTTTTCCCATACCTATCAATAATGTTCCCATCCTTATCAGAACGACCAGGACTGGAGTTAATTAAAAGTTACGTTCTTACCATAACTTGGCAACTGTGTTGTCCATATTCATTCTTCCTCACTGATGGGTTATGGATCCAATACTCAAATCCGATTTGGCACATTTTGACTTGTATCCAAATCTCGAGCTCCTCCCTCTACCCAGAACTCTCTACACCATATCCAACTCCTCAGATCAAGTTTGCTGTCTTACTGCCTACTGGATAATAGAGACAGGATAGAGAGAAGAAGAACTGAGGCTCAAACCTGAAACATGTGTACTCCAAAATCTTCAGAAGATCCTTCTAGGAGTGACAAGGCCGGGGAATGGTTGGGAGGGAAAGTGAGGAAGAATGATAATGGAAAACACAGATACCAAGTTATGGTAAGAATGCTGATGTTGTCCTTTTCATTCTTCCTCACTGAGGGTCAGAGACCCCTGCTACATGATTTTTAGGAGGCCCTCTAGGAAGTATATGCCGGAGCACTGTTGAGCCAAAGGAAGCCCTGCTTCTGGAGACAGTGTCCAATTTGTAATGTGTAACAAAGGTACGACTCTTCCTCCAAGTGGCTGCAGCACAGATTATCACTGACTGACATTCTAGAGGAAAAAGCAGATGATGTAGCCATAGATCTGGTGGTGTGAGCTCTAGGAGGATGAGGCAATTCCAAACATTTTTGACAGTAACTCACTGAAATACAATCAGTAATACATTTAGACAGGGTAATTTTGGAAGCTGCTTGACCTAGGTGGTTAGGGGAGAAGGACACAAACAGCTGGCCAAATTTCCTGTACTGTTTCATTCTGTGAAGATAGAAAGCAATTGTCTATGAATGTCAAGAAGGTGCAGCACATATTCACACTTATTAGTAAACTTTGGAAAGAAAACTGGCAATTGTATGGACTGATTAATGTTAGTCTCTTTGGCCACTTTAGGTATAAAGGAAGGATTGGTTCATAGAGACACCCTATCTTTATTGGAAATAAGGTAAGGAGGCCTAACCGATAATGCCTGAAGTTCAGAAATTCTTTTCCTGAAGTGATAGCCACTAAAAGAATTGCTCTCCAGGAAAGAAACTTCATATCACATTTGTTTGCCAGTTCAAAGGGTTTCTGAGTTAACCCCTGAAGGACTGCCATCAGGTTGCAAGGTGGAGAGGGATCTTTAATGTGTGGTCTAAGGAGGAAGATTCCTTTCATAAAAGCTTTACATAACCTGGAAGTTGACAGAGAAAGGGATTCATTTCCAGCATGAAAATTGGATATGGCTGCTAGCTGGAGTTTAATTATTATTATTATTATTTAACATTTGTTTACTGGGAAAGTCCAAATGGGACAGAGCCCATTTTCAGAGGATACCTGGGGGAAAAAGCTCCAGACACATATCTTTGGAATGTGAGGGGAAACCAATGCGCCTGGAGGAAACATACACAAATGTAGGGAGGATATGCAGACTCTGCAGAGAAGGATCCCCAGCCGAGAATTGAACTGGAGAACCTTTTGCTGTGAGGCAACAATGCTAACTGCTGTACCACTGCATCTCAGTAGAAAACCTTGCTCCTTCTTTAAAAAGAGTACTGAAAAAGAAGAATGGCTGATGTAGGCACTGGAAAGGTATCAATATTCTCTTTGGACACCCAAACAGAGAATCTTTTCCATTTGCTTCTCTAAACTTTCTTATTGTAGGCCTTCAGGGAGGCTAAAATAATGTCACAGATTGGGGAAGTGAGCCTGGACTGTCTTACTATCACTGGAAGTGGAACAACCATGTGGTCAGCTTGAGGGCATAGAGATTGGGATGCTGAAATTCTGATGGGCGAGATAGGAGTCCCTGATTGGGCTCCAGTATCCATGTAGGATATTTGAGGTGAAACCAGAGGAAGGGGAACCACACTTGATGAGGCCAAAAGGGGGCAATGAGTATGACTGAGCTCTTCAGCCTGCTTGCTTTCTGTAGAAACTTCAGGATCAATGGGGATATGCATAGAGGAGATCCAGGGGCCAATCATGAATCAGAGTATCCCTCGGTAACTCCCCCAGAGGGGGGGATGAGAGCAAAATGCTTGATGCACTTGTTGAAGGGAGAGGCAAAGAGGTCGCAACAAGGCTGTCCCCAACAGATGAAAATCATATTCATTACTGATTGGTTGAGAGACCACTCATGTAGAATCAGAATGGACTTGCTGAGTCTGTCCGCCAGTGCTTCGGTTTTCCCTGGTATATGTATTGCAACTAGAAAGTGGCCTGAAGAGATCACCCATTCTCAGACCCTCATGTCCTCTGTGCGCAACAGTATGAACGAGTTCCTCCTTGTTTGCTGATGTACCAGACTACTGACATTTTCTCAGTATGGATTGCAATAGTCCCTAGAGGGAGAATATCTTGAAAGGCTTGCAACATTAGAAGGACTGCTCTCATCTCTAGGGCATTGATATGCAGCTTGATCTCCAAGGGGGACCACGTACCTTGGACCATCTTTCCCTTGAAATGCCCCCCACCCAAGTTGGGAAGCATCTGTGGTCACTGTGGCTATTGGGGAGAACAGAAAATGGCCTGTCCAAAAACAGGTCATCTGACGATATCCACCATCAAATATGACATTTTCATATTGGAGTAAGCTTGATAGGAAAAGATAGAGGCTGGTAAAGAATAGACCACTGAACTGCCAAGGTCCATTGGAGGACTTGCATAAAGAATCTTGTTAGAGGAACTAGAATAATGGCAGCTGACACTGATCCCAGAGCTCGCAACACTAATTTTGCTGGAGGGGACAGATGAGACAGTAAGTCCCATACCTGATTTCTCAATGATATAATATGGTTAAAACGTAATGAAGCCACTTGATTCATAGTGTTCATCTGAGTTCTTATGAATTCTAGATTTTGTACAAGAGTCAGGTTTGATTTGGCCAGATTTATCATGATGCCTAGGGATATGGTGTTCTGAAGCAAGTAATCCCTGGCTTGTAAAAATTGATATCTTGTTGGGGCAGTGAGGAGCCAATTATCTAGATAGGGAAACACCTGAACTTCAGATGAGCTGCCATGACTGCCATGCATTTCATGAATATGCAGGGGCTGTGCTGGGCCAAAAAGGCAGTGCTCTGAATTGGTAGTGATTGGTTCCCAGCCAAAAGCGCAGATGTCTCTTGGAGTACCTGTCTATTTTGATGTGATACTATACATCTTGGAGATCTATAGAGTACATCCAATGATCCCTGCACAGAAGAGGCAGGATGGACTGATCCATAACCATTCAGAACTTTGACTTGTTTACACAGTGATTCAGATTGCTGAATTGCAGAACTGTTTTAGATCTCTTGTTTTCTTTGGCACCAAAACAGAAGCAGGAATAAGTTCTGAATTCTATTTGTTCGGTCGGGACCTCCTAGATGACTCTTTTTTGTAGCAGCTTTTGAACTTTTTGAGCTGGGTACTCCCTCTGACTGGGTGGAATGTCAGGAAGTTTTCTCCTGGGCCTCGTAGGTGGAAAAGAGAATGTAATAACCTTTGGATATTATGTTCAGCACTGAAGTGTTGTTTATAGTGTTTGTCCAGGCATCTAGGTGCAGGGAAAGAAACCCCCTGACTTCTTCCACAGACAGACAGTGGGGTAGCACTTCAGGAGAGCTGATACAGCCTGTCAGAGAAAGAATCTCTGAAGCCCTGGTTCTGTGGACCCCCCTCTGCCTCTACGGCAACATTTACCATTGAAATCTCCTCCTTTGCCTCTGGAGGAAGTGTCCTCACATGGGTCCTGAAAAGGCCACTGAGATTTCTGGAACCAAGTTTTCTTCCCTCCTTGATGGTTTTTAGAGCAAGTCCTCTAAGGGGTAGAAAACTTGATTCCCACGTCCGATAGGGTCTTTCTTTTCTGTTCATTGCAGGTAAGCATATCTTTCACCAATGGCCCAAACAAAGAGGAGCCATCGAAGGGGGCATTAACAAAGGACATCTTAAAGGGTTCCACAAATTTGCATACCCTCAGCCAGCTATGTCACCTTACAGCTATGCCTGAACTGGCTGCTCGTGAAGTATCCTTCACTGTATGGGAGACCAACCTCATCAAAGAATTAGCTATAATGACAGTATAGCCAGTTGGGGAGACACGTTTTTGAGGTCCTCCACTTACATGGTCTCAGCAAGAGAATGGGATAGCTCCTTAATCAAATCTCTTTGCAAGCAGATAAAGTGTGCCAAATAATTTAACAATCTTAGTGTGAAAGTGGCTGAGGCGTAGATGTGCTTTCCGAATCTGTCCATTGCCAGGGCTCCCTGTTTGGTGGATGGACACAGGAGCTCTGCTTGGCTAGCTCTTTTTTAGTGGCTGCCGCCACAACAACAGCATCAACAGGAACACCTTTGCTCCAATATGTCCTATCTGGTGGGGGGACCAGAAACTTATCTGGACACTTGGGGATGGGCTCAACTGTGTCCGGTTTCTTCCAGGCCTGGCAGAAAACTAGGTCAATAAGTTCTTTTGCCAGGGGGGTCACCCAAGATGTTGATGGGCTTGCCCCAAAAGCCTCCAGGAGCACTGACTCTTCAAAAGAAAGAGGTTGGGAAGACCAACCACCTTTTTGTTTCAAGATTTCCAAGATGTCTTTAAAGGAGACATCATCAGGTGCTGATAGAGGGCATCCTTCTCCCTCAATGAAGTTGATGACTTCAGTGAGGGACTCCAAGGGGGAGCCTATGCCTCCTCTTGTATGTCTTCTTCCGAGGAACCTCTTCCATGGAATGCTCAGGACAGGTGTCAGAAGAATGGGAGTATCCCTGTGGGCGATCCGTATGGAGGTTTCCCTGAGCATGCTGACCCTGGTGGACAGAGATGATGAGCTCAGGGATCGGATCCGATATGGGATGGGGGAATAGGATCCAAGACTTGAAAGGATGGGTCTCTATCCATAGGGTAAATCCTTTCAACTACCTGAAAGGCTGATGGACCCAGCGAGATCTCTCCTCCCCTCCTTGGACCCAAAGCAGCTGAAGAGAGAAGGAGGGAGCTGACCTCAGATCTGAGCCCTCTAGACAGAACTGGACCTGAACTGCCCAGAGCCAAGGCACTGAGGGAAAGGGAAGGATCCAACAACGCCAGAGCCAAACCAATCCTCCCAGACTCGGCACCAACCTCTAAGATCCCAGACCTGCTCTGATCTGACTGACTCAGAGCAGTGCTGGTCAGGGATATCATTGGAGTTGAAGAAGGAAGCTTCCTCGGATCTGATGCCACACCTCTGAGTGATCCAGGATCCATAGACTCCAAAACTGCAAGATGGATCAGAGAAGGAGATAAGAATTGTTGGGTAGATGTGCTCAAAGATCTAGGAGGGGATGGAGCTGAGCCCTAAGGAATATCCACATCATATTGTCCATATCCACCTCTGTCAAGCTCCTAGATGATATGGATGAAGCTACAGATGATGGTTTAGACAATATCTTTGGGGCTTCGAACAACTGGGCCGGTAGAGCCAGAGAAACAGGTTCCATGATAAGCACTGGGAATCGGCTTCTAACTGTCATATCCAATGACTTGGAATCTGAGTAGGCAGTGGATGGCACAGGTGAGCAGGAGACAGTGATGATTCCTGTTGGGTATGATGAGATCTGTGGATCCGAGAAAGCCTTGGTGGTCGTTGGATCCAAAGGGGTTGGATCAGAGGCCTTAACAAGTTTTTTATGGTGGCTTTGACGAATCCATCTGCGCTTTTTCCAGGGATCACTTCCTAGGCTCTGAGGAGCCATGATGAGGTTTAGAGGGGGTTTGCGACTAAGCAGAATGAGAAGATCCTGGTAATAATTCTTTCAAGATTAATGTATTCCTATGGTCAGAAACAGTGCTAGGATTGAATGAAGAGTATATGTCGCAATCCAACTCATTATGCTCTGGCCTTAGGCAACAGATGCACTTCTTGTGGGCATCAGAGTTTGGGATCCTATTCCCATAAAAAGTGCATTTCTTGAAGCCAAGTTTATTAGACATACTTTATGTAAGGCCACACAACAAAAAAATCTCCTTATGGTAGTTGTACTCAAAGCAGAGCAGGCAGTACAAGAAATCTCATTCAGGATAAACCACTACACTAACAACACTATAAACTTTTAAACACCAAAAAGAACTTTTTACACACGTGCGCGCGCGCACACACACACACACACACATATTATATATATATATATATATATATATATATATATATATGTGTGTGTTTATCTTCATGTGTGCGTACTGCACAAGGGCGAACAGCAATTGTCTGAAAGGCAGTTTGCAAAGTTTGCAAACGCCGAACGGAAAAAGGATCGAATGTGCAATGAGCGAATGCACATTGACATTCGCTCATTGCACATTCGGCATTTTGGGGCAGATTGCACTATAGTGGGGATCAGGAAATGGTCCCTTCCCCACTGTAGTCCGATCTCGGAGTTGGAATATTAAAGTAGGGGGGATGTGGGGGTGCAGGGGGGCTTGCCCCCCTGCTTTACACTTCATTACATTTTTTTTGACATTTATGCTCGAAAATCAGCGAATCTGCTTTTTGATTTGCTGATTTTCGCACATTTAAAACTGTCGCTGTTTTCATTTTCGTGGTTACGATTCGCTCATATGAGCAATTGCACCACTGTGTTTCGCTGTTATAAAGGTAAACTTTTATATATATATATATATATATATATATATATACATAGCTAGAAAAGAGAAAGTGCCAACTAGGCATGAGGAAAAGGAAAGAGAGATAAATTACAAACAAAACCCTGATTCCAGTGAAAGCTAGAAAGGCAAAGAGGGAGCAGAGGTAAACAAATACTATAAGAGCTAAACAATCCCAACAAATTAACTTTCAACAGGCAAAATTAGAAACATTGCTTCCTCTCATGCTCAAGATTCTGCAAATACAACTTGACATGACAGCAGTAAACAGGATCTGACAAGTTGGGGATGGTGTCAAGCATTATGGGTAGAGGGAAGAACTCAAGATTTTGATCAAAGTCTGAAAAATGCATCTGAATTGGATCCAAGGATTGAATCAGTGAGGAAAAATGAACATGACAACATCAGATCTAAGTGTTTAGCAGCAGTGGGATCAACTAAAGCTAAAGCTATTGGGTCATGTTTGGGAATAGTGTGTTAAAATTTAAAAGAATGAGGAACTTTATATATCCTATCTGCATTTTTAGGGGCAGCTGGCTGACTTTCAGGAAAACTGCAGGCGATAACACAAACATCCTCTAAAGCAGATAGAACAGGTGGAATGGGTGTAGGGTCTGCAGAATCCTTCTGTTACAACTCACAGTATTTTCTGAGGGAGTGAGAAGCCTCTGTGTTCTCCCACTGACAACACTGGAAACATTCTAGCAATAGTTTCTGAGAAAGAGAACCTCCCCAAAGGGAGAATCGGAAACTAAGCTCTCCAATGAGTCTGAATTAGAAATCTGGGCAAAACTGTGCATCTGTCCCTGCATCTTCCTGTTAAAATTCAGAATCTTGAATATCTTCAGGAAAAGTGGAATCCCTCTTTCTTTTATGAGAAACTACTCTAAAGAAGGATTGACAGCCTGAATTAAAACCTAAGCAAGACCCAGTAAACTACTCCGATCCAAAGAAAGTTGAAGAGGAGTAGATACATGCTTGGTTTTCTGTTTCTTTTTGACAATAAAATGGGGCCAGCCATGTTATTAATGGCAACAGCTGCTCCTCCAGGGATGAGTTTAGCATTCTGACACAGCAGGCTAACATCCCTGTTCCCGCTCCCAGGACCAACAAGACTCGATCTCTTTTGCCAACTGAGGGAACCCCAATAGCAACAAATGATGCGGCTAACCTCCTATTCCACAGTAGCTGTAGGTGCAGTATCAGAGGGATTTGGGGCAAAAGATGAGTAGTTTAAGGTACAACAAATGGCTACAGCAGTCACCCTCCTGCAGATGAAGTAAACTGCAAGCCTGCTGTGGTGGCAAAGGCTGTTTGCTTATTTTTTTTCTTTTTATGGCTGTAAAAAGGACTGACCATGGGACCACTACCCTGTTCTAAGGTCAAGACAAAAATGGTTCCTCTTTTCTGGAGAAGACAAGCAGCAATTGCTGGTAAACACTACCAGTCCACAGAAGTTAATTTTTGGCTATAAACAGCACTTCAAAACACCATGCCAGCACCACTAAAGAAAATTAAACAATTTCTCCACAGAAAAAATGTTTTCACTCACATTACACCTACTTTTAAACTGGCAGAAAAAAAAAACAAGTGCTCCATTTAAAAGTATGCTACAGTCTCAAGACAGTCCATTAAAACAAAACACTCCTAGCTTTAAAATAACTTTCTTTCTTGAAGAGGAAAGTAATAAAACATCAACAAAATTAAGTAAACGGAGAGTTTTTTCCCCAAAAGTAACTTATCACCCCAGCAATGGAAAGCACAAGTCGATCATTGATCCTCAAAAGACTTAGAAGGAGCTTACTGTTCAGTAGCAGCAAAACTCAGTCTTCTTGCCCAAACTTGTCTTTTAGTCAGCTCAGCTCAAGCTGCTTAACAGTTTGGGTGCATGGAATGTACCGTGAAGCTTTGGGAGCTGGCCAGCGGTTATTTTCTTGGCAGGATATTACCCATAAAGCTAAGCCTACTGTAACAGTGATCAATATGATGAACATGTTAACAAAATGAATTTATGAACACACACTTGCCATAAAAAAATAATGGCACTGATAATGCTTTATATAAAATGTCCCTGGATAGGTTTAATTTCAGGAATTGTAATTTTAAAGTGATAGATAAAGTTAACTTAGAAGTTGCAGGTGACTTTAACAACATACTTGAAGCAAAGGAAGTTAAATCACATTTACTGCTTGCCCCCGATAAATGGCCTGGCTGGTTTAAATGACTATTAATAAAAGTGCATTTTGAAGCAGAAGCGATATGTACAAATAAATGTATTTAAAAATGCGTTAAAATATTGTATGAAACCATTTATTATAGATATTTATGCTGCGCTGTTAGGTGATTTTTTCATATGATTTGTTAGTATTTAAGAGAATGGTTTGTGTAGTAAGTAATTTTGATGAAGTTCCAGTTTATGCGTGGAATGAAAGCATTTCATTAAACACTGTCTTCCGAGCAAGACTGTTTTTGTTGTTTTTAATGACTCATATCGAGTTGGAGTCAAATTTCCCTTTTTTAGTAGCATCAGCAGAGTCATGGACACATTTCACAGTAGCCAGTTGAAACACAGAAGCAATTAACATGAGTCAGAATTCTCCTCAGAAGAAAAAAACAGCTATCATAATATTCCTAATATTCTCACAAGAAACAAGCATAAACTTTTACATATGAGCTTGACAGCTGAGAATTCTAAAAACAAAAGTTGCAAAAGAATACACTTTTTCCCCTAATCTATCAAAAGCTTTCCAGTCTTTGTCAAAAGGACAGGAATTGGTATTAACCAAATATTTAGTAGCAGCTAGGTTCACCAAAGCAACAACTGCTGGGTCTGATCTTGAATTAGTGTATAAAAACGTATAAGACACAAGAATGTTATACAATCTATCTGCTTTCTTGAGAGAAGAAGGTTGGCTGTCAGGCAAGTTACAGGCTGTGACAAAAACCCTCTACAAAACAAAAAGAACAGGAAGAAATGGAATAGGTTCTTGAATAGCCAGGTGCAAAAAAATCATAATACTTATTAAGAGACTTTGGAATATCATTATGTTTCCACTGAAACAGCTGATTCATTCCGAAAATAGTTTCAAAGAAAATCCTACAAAGGAATGGATTTAAGCAAAACTCTCCTCAGAATTTGAATCAGAAATCTGAGGAGACAAAACGGAATCTGTCACATCACAGTCATTTTGTAGTTTACAAACAGAAAATGAAAATTTTCTTTTACTAGAAATAGCTAAATGGAAGGGTCAAGAGCCCAAACTAAACCCTGAGCTAAGCCCATTAAATCACTGTCGCCCAAAGTGACGGAGGAAGGAGAAGAAAAACATGTATGTTTTTACTTCTTTTTGCCAATAATTTCTAAAGAAGCAAACCCACTTTTGCTAGGAAAAAACTCCCTACGAAAAGGCATAGCATTCTGGCTAGGCACAGTGGTATCTCATCAGCCTCCTGCAAAGATCAACATGAGTGGGTTTCCCTTGCCCACCAACAGCACTCAACAGCCAGACAGGACATGTTTAATTAAACTCCGGTCCATGGTCATTGTAGGAACTACACCACAGGGAGCCAAGCAAAAAGGTGAATGGGATAAGGAACCAGAGATGGCCACAGCAGAGTCACCCATCAGAAGCTGAGGCACTTTAGTTACTTGCTAAGGGAGCAAAGGTTGTTTGGTAATTTTCTTCCTTTTGTGGCTGAAAGAAGGAAGAACTAAGAAACTGGTAGGTAGTTCTATGGTTAAACCAAAAAACAAGCCTGATTCCAAGGGAAGCCTGGCAGCACTAGGTGGCAAAACAGGTAAGTAGTAAAAAAGTAACTTTCTCCACATGAAAACACAGAAAAAGTATTTTAAACACTTACCCATCTCCAAAAGTAAAATAATAAACATTTTATCTCAGAAAATGTAGTTATAAATCAATATTAAAATTTTCACCACAAAAGAAAAATAGCGATGCTCCCTTTTAAAATGACAGTCATGAAAACACTTTGTTTCAGCTTTACAATTATTCTTTTACAGAAATGGTACAATTTTTGTCATAAAAAGTTGGAGATTTTTTCCCCCATGTAGGGAACTTATCTGCCCAGCAATGGAACAGCATTAGCCAGCCTCGATCCTCTATTTGGATGCAGGAAAGCTCTGAAGAGCTTGACACCCAAACCTGCCTTTTTTAGTCAGCTCAGTTCAACCTAACTAATGGTTTGGGCACGTGGAAGATTCCCTGAAGTTTAGGAAGCCAGCTAGCTATTATATCCTTAGCAGTTTATAACCATTATAGCCAAGGCTACTGCACCAGTGATCTAATCTGATGAACATCTTGAGAAATACAGTCCAAGTCAAATACCCGATTCTCAGGTTGGGAATCAGTATATGAGAGAGAGAGAGAGAGAAAGAAAGAGAGGAAAATCTTTTTCTTTTAATATGAGGGGAAGACTCAACATTTAAAGACTGGAACTGCCTAAACAAACCCTTAGCATAAACCATCCAATCTTTCTTACCTGCTTTAGAAGGAGAAATATATTTTTATGTTTCCTTTTTCTGGAAGACCCCACAGAAAAAAGACTGACTTGAAGGATGGTCCCTTCCCCAGGGATGAGGCTCTTCAAAACAGCTTAGTGAAGAAGTATCCTGGGCCCCCTCTCTGATGGCTGAAAGAGTGGTTCACCCATAGTCAACAAGGGAAGATGAACAGCCAAAAAAGATGTGCCTGCCCCTGGTCCTTAGTGGCTTTCCAAGAAGCAGCACCACAGTACTAAGAAAAGATGATGAGCTGTCTGAGGACAACCAATGGCCATAGCAGAGTCACCCATTAGTAAGTGAGGCAAAATGGAAGCTAGAGTACAGACCAAAGCTTACCAGACAACTGTATTCTTTTTGTGGCTTAAGGAGGGATAAATGGCATTATTATGACCCAGGTCCATGTTGTAGCTGCAAAAGCAGTCTCACAGGTGGACAGTGGAGCTTTGAAGAATCAGTGTTGCCTTTTGGCAAAAAAGTATTTTCTGAGGTAAGCCTTTTAGTGACAACAACCAACCACACTATTCCCAGCTTCTCACAACACTGTTATGCAGAAACAGCACACTGTTCCTCACAAAAAACTGATAGTAAACAAAACAATTCACCTTAGGGACACAGGACCAGTTTTCAGCTGAAAAAGATGCCTGACAAGCGGTTAGCAGAACATGGATGAGTCATTAAAACACTTTGAAAGGAATTTTAGGTTTTGTGGTAAAACTATTTAATGACAACCCCCAAAACCAAAAATTCAAGCCCCTAACTTCAAAACCTGAGGCAAACATTCACTATAGTTTCACAAAAAAAGAATATTTCGAGGGATTCCCCCTCAAGGAACCTTTACACAAAATGGAATTTTCTTTTTTTTCCCAAAATGTTTTATTAATTTTCTAACACAGTAACAACAAAAAAAAAAATAATCTATATACAATGTCCATAACAACAAAAAAGCAATATACTTAGGAGAATACTTAATATTTATCTAACAGATTAGGAGAATAATTAATATTTATCTAACAGATTAGAACATTTTGTCCAAGCAATTACAGAATGAGTTGTGCTGTTAGTCCTTGCTTTTATAGTAGCAATCTCATTCTTAGAAATGTATTTCACAAGATGAATACACTCAACTTTAAAGGCAGGAGTAGATTGGGATTTCCAAGTTTTAGTAACAATTTTCCTAGCTATAGAAAGGATAGACCATAGTAAAAATGTTTGGTTTTCAGGAATGACTTCAGGAACAGGAACATTGAAAAGGATAAGGGAGTCAGAAATCATACAGTTGTCATTCCATAGAGTTTTCCAAAGATATTTAAAGTCTAACCAAAATGGAGAAGTTATTTTGCAGTTAACAACCATATGTAGCAAAGCCGCGATGGTGCAGCGGTAGCGTTGTCACCTTACAACAAGAGGTTCTCCCGTTCGATTCTCGACTGGAGCACCTTCTGTGTGGAGTCTGCATGTCCTCCGCACGGTCGAGTGGCATTCGAAAGACATGCGTGAATGGGCGTGCCTTTGTTGAAGGTTGAGCATCAGGCTGGCACCTTGGCACCATAAAAATCTACTGCCAATCATTAGCGGACCGGAGTTCCGCTGTGGCGACCCCTAACCGGGAAAAGCCGAAAGAAGAACAACATATATCCAGTTAGCATCAGGGTGTCCACATCTCCAGCATTTCATTTTATCTTTCTTGTACATTATTGCTAGTCTATGTGGGTTGAAAAAACATCTATGTAAAAATCTGCATGTGCATATATGTCAGAAGAGGGAAGATTCCTTCACCGACTGTAAACAAAGTTTTTTATCTTTTTCTGAGAATGCTTCTCTATTAACTTCACTTGAATAATTCCAAAAAGAAACATCTGTTTTGCTAAAATCATTTCTGAGAATTTTATAAATAACGGATATGTATGCAGTGTTCTTGGGTGAGCTATTAATATTTCTTGAGATAAAATCCAAGATTTTTAAGTTACTCTTATTGTATGCCTCTAATGAGGGTACAAGCTTAGTATGTATAAAATCCTTACAAGCTGAGCAAATAGTCTACAGAACTTATTTTATTAGCTGAGAGAAACTGATTCCAATATAACAGGTCATCCTTCTTAAATTCTAACATTTTCTGAGTATCAAAAGATATCAACATTCATTTATGTAAGCAATAGGAAGCATAATTATTAATAGATTTTTAATTAGTTGATTAGAAAACATAAGCTTTTTAAACAACAGCAATATTTGGTTTATAAGAGGTGTGAAAACAAGTTTTGACCTTTCACTTTGAATGTATATTTTTAAAATCCATATAAAGATGTTTGTATATATTTGAGTATATGATTTAAGCAATGTACTATTAATATTTAGAAAAAGAAGTTATGTCTTACCATAATGTTCCATCTGTGTTGTAGATCTTTGTTCATTCATTACCATTAGGACCTCGGTTCCATCCTCAGAACCGATACGGCCGTTTCCAAGCTCGCACCAGCCAAAAACTCTCAGCTAAGACCTACCCATAATGCCCCTCTCCTAGTTACTTCAGATCGAGTTTGCCCACCTTTAGATAATAGATGTAGTAATAGAAAAAAAAATAGTAGGAGGCTCTGTCTGAGCAAATACCCTAACCAGGAGTTCCTAAAGTCCACCAGGAGTCCAGGCAGGGGGAAGGAGGGCGGGAAGTAATGAATGAACAAAGATCTACAACACAGATGGAACGTTATGGTAAGACATAACTTCTTTATCTGATGTTTTAAATCTTTGTTTATTCATTACCATTAGGACCGAGTCCCCAGCTACTTGAGTCCTGGGTGGCCCTAAGGAAGGATATGCCTGAGCACCATAGAACCAACAGATGCTCGTCCTCTGGAGGCCAAATCCAATTTGTAATGAGATATAAAGGTATGAGGTCTTGCCCAAGTGGCAGCTGTGTAGATATCATCCATAGAGGCTCTGGAATGGAAAGCTACAGAAGTAGCCATAGACCTGGTACAGTGAGCCTTTATCCTGGAAGGTAAGGATAGCTTATTCTGTTGGTAGATAAAGATAATGACATTTCTAAGCCAGGAGGATAAAGTCACTTTGGAAACAGGTTTACCCAATCTGGGTCCTGCAAAAGCCACAAACAAACTGATTTGTTTTCCTGAAAGATTTAGTCCTGTCCAAATAACAACGAAGCTGCCGATGCACGTCAAGGGTGTGCAAAAGGTACTCCCCTCTGTTAGAATGCTGACGGAAGAAAACCAGCAGGTCAATAGGCTGGTTAATGGAAAATCCAGAAATTACATTGGGCAAGAAAGAAGGACTCTTGACACTCAAATCCTGCAGCTCAGATACTCTTCCTGCTGAGGTAAGTGCTACTAGAGGTAAGGATTTCCATGACAAAAATTGCAAATCACATGAATCAAAAGGCTTGAAAGGAGAACCTGTGAGAGACTGAAGTACCAAAGTCAAGTCCCAGGGTTCTAAGGGAGGCTTGACAGGAGGTTTAACATGTAATACTCCTTTCAAAAAGGTCTTGCATAGGCGGTGTGACATAATTGAAGAATTATCAAGATCATTATGAAAATTGGCGATAGCTGCTAAATGTACAGTGATCGTCGAAGCTGAGGCTCCTGCATGCAAAATAGTAGTCAGGTATTGTAGGATCTTTTGAATAGGCATAGAGAAAGGGTCTAAGTTCTGATCTTTGACCCAAATAGAGAACCTAGTCCATTTACTAGAATAAACTTTCCAAGTGGAAGGTTTGTGTGAAGCCAGAAAAATTTCAAGAACAGGAGATGGGATGTCAGGCAGCCTGGCAATCACTGGAAGTGAAGGAACCAAACTGTGAGCTTGAGACTGTGCAGGTTTGGATGAATCAGTCCCTGAGGATGAGATAACAGTTCTTGGGAATGATCCAAGATCCACGGACTGTGAATCAGATGAGGCCATAGGGAAGACCCAGTGGCCAATTGTGCGTTAGAGCGTCCCTCAGTGATTCCCCCTGAGGGGGGATCAGGACAAAGTAGCTTCTGCATTTGTAGTTTGGGGGAGAAGCAAACAGGTTGCATCAAGGCTTGCCTCAGCATTGGAAGATCCAATCCGCTGTTACAGGGTTGAGGGACCACTCGTGAGGCATCAGGATGTTCCTGCTCAGATTATCCGCAACAAGGTTGGAACTTCCAGGAATGTGTGTTGTTATAAGGAAGCGGTTGGAAGTTATCGCCCAGTGCCAAATCCTCATGACTTTCCAACAAAGGGGGTAAGACCTGGTTCTGCCTTGCTTATTGATATACCAGACGACTGACATGTTGTCTGACTGAATTACAATGGTCACAGAGGGTAGGGATGCATGGAACGCTTGCAATGCTAGGAGAACTGCCCTCAGTTCCAGCACATTTATGTGCAAATTGGCCTCCATGGGGGACCAGGTGCCTTGGACAGTCTTTCCCTGGAAATGCCCCCTCTCCACCCTAACAGGGAAGCGTCTGTGGTCACCATGGCCGTGGGCCAGGGAAGACAGAACTGTTGACACCAAAGATCCGTTTGCGGGTTCATCCACCATAACAATTCTTCCTTGCAATGGTTTGAAAGACGTAACATGTGGTCGAGTGGGTAAATTAGCAACGACCATTGTGCAGAAAGGAGCCACTGTAGGATTCTCATGTGCAGTCTCGTCAGTGGTACCAGCGTAATGGCACCCACCATAGAGCCTAAGAGTTGCAGTACAAGATGTGCTGGTACATAGGTCTGAGAAGAATGTCTTGGATTTGGTGTGTTATGTTCAAAAACTTGTGAGTGGGGAGAGAAGCTTGACAGGATGTTGTGTCAAAGACCGCTCCAATGAATTCCAGTGTCTTCATTGGAGACAATGAGATTTGTCCTTGTTGATTGTAATCCCTAAGCGGAGAGCGAGACCTTGAGTGTAAGAAGATTCCTGGTCAGACCGGTAAGAAGCAAATAGTCTAGATAGGGAAACCCCTGAAATCCTTGTAGTCAAAGATGAGCTACCACAACTGCCATACATTTGGTGAACACTCGAGGCACTGTCAAGAGACCGAATGGCAGTGCCCTGAACTGGTAGTGATTGGCTCCCAGCCGGGAGCGACGATCCATCTTTATGTGGTAGTACGTGTTCTGGAAGGTTTATAGAGCACATCCAGTTATCCCTCCCTAGGAAAGGAAGAATGGACTGTATCGTGACCATCCAGAAATTTTGAAGTTTGATAAATTTGTTCAATAGGCTGAGATCCAGGATTGGTCTCCAGTCCCCTGTCTTTTTTGGCACTAAAAAGAACCTCGAGTAAAACCTGGATCCTGTCTGGTCTGGTGGTACTGGTTGGATGACTCTTTTCCTTAGCAGCTTTTCTATTTCTAAGGCTGCTAATTCCCTCTGATTGGGTGGTACATCGGGGATGGGAGTTAAATCGAATGGTATTTGGTAGCCTCTGGATATTATTCTCTGCACCCAAACATTGGTAGTAATAAGATGCCAGGCTGGTAGATGCAGAGTAAAACGACCCCCGACTGCTTCCAGAGGAAAGCAATCGGGCCGCTGCTCAGGAGCGCTGGCAGGGTCTGCCAGAGAAAGAATCTCTAGCACCCTGGTTACGCGAACCCCTTCTACCTCGAAAGGGATGTCTTCCATTTGAGTTGCCCCCTCTGCCCCGGGGGGATTGTTCACCACGAGTGTCACGAAAAAGTCCTTGGGATTTCTTGAACCACATTTTTCCTCCCTTCTGATTCCTGGAGTAGGACCTCTGGGGGTTGGAAAGGCGTATGCCCACAGCAGACAAGGTCTTTCTGTCTTTCTCACTATGTGTAAGTGTGTCTCGTACTTTGGGTCCAAAAAGTGCAGATTCATCAACAGGTGCATTGACGAAGGAAGATTTAAAGGGGTCTGTGAAGTCACACAACCACATCCAAGCATTACGTCTCATGACAACACCTGATGCGGCAGCTCGAGCTGCCCCTCTGTGGAGTGAGATATTAAATGCATGAAGGAGTTCGAGATGGATTTAAGGTTAGCTAGCTGTGAGGCGACAGTATCACGCACCTCATCAGGCAGTACCCCACCAAAGAGGAAGACATTTCAGAAATTAGGTCTCTTTGGAGGTGAGGAAAGTGTGCCAGATTGAACAGTGACCGAATGGCGAATGTCACTGAAGCATAGGTCTATTTCACTAGTCTGTCCATGGTCTGGGACTCTCTGTTTTGTGGATGGACAGTGGAACTATCTTCTGCCAGTTCGCTCATGGTGGCCGCCACCATGACCATAGTATCAACTGTCAACTGCTAAAACCAGTGGGGCTGTTCTTCAGGTGTACATAAAATATTTTGTCTGGCCTCTGAGGGACAGGTTCTATGTTGTCTGGAGCCTTCCTGGCATGCTGCACAATGATTTTACCAAGGTCATCTGCCAGTGGAGTCACCCAGGAAGTAGATGGCTGGGCACGGAAGGCCTGCAGGAACACAGATTCCTCAAAAGAAGGGTTATAGGACTTCCAGTCTCCCCGTTGCTTGAGGATTTCAAGAATGTCTCCGAATGAGATGTCATCTGGGGAAGACCGTGGGGACCCTTCCCCCTCATCACAATCAATGTCTTCGGTGATAGATTCCTCCGGTGAATCAAGGTGCTTCCTCTTGCACCATTTCTTCTGGGGTGGCTCCCCAGTGAGATCTTCTGAGGAGGACTCCAGAGAAAAGGTTCCCTTCAAAAAGGGATCTTGTGACTCCCATGCCCGGGGTCCTGAAATAGAGGGGTGGGAGAGGTACATGCTAGAGGAGGGTTCTGATACTGATGTAACTGGTGCTGACTGCAAGTCTACTACCTGTACAGGAGGCAAATCTGAGGAGGGATGGGAGTACGGAACCGGGAGGGACAACCTCGGAACTGGAGTCACACCTTACTGCGAAGAGCCCACCTACAGGTGAGGATCTCTGAGAGAACTGTAAGCCGTCGGAGCCGTGGTCATAGATAGAGCCAGTGAGAAAATAGACGCACGGCTAGTTACCATGGTACGGATGGTCCAAGCACTGCTTCGGGAGAGCATCAGTTCCACCGGAGCCAATGCAGCAAGGGCAGATGGTGCTGACAGAGAAAACACTGCCGTCAGAACTGAGACAGTATACACCGGAGTGGAAGTATCTTGTCCTTGGCAGGTATTCGAGTTTTGGAGCCGAAGAAACTGTCAGCACTGTAGCTGGGGATAATGCCGAAGCAGGTACAGTCATCGGAGCCGATGTTGGATTCAAGGATGGCACCGAAGTCAGTGGTGCTGAGGTCGGAACTGAAATAGGAGTGAATATCATGGATGGCAATGAGGGAGAAGACACAGAGCCTGGTGCCAAAGAGGTCTGCGCCGAGGGTACCGGCGAAGTATGGAGCTGACTTGGTTCCATAACTTACAGAGATGCAGCACCAAGTTACTCCGTTTGTCCTTATTTTTTTTAGTTTTTGGAGGGGGTGAGACCTCCAACCCAGACAGAGCCTCTGAAAAAGGTGTCTTGAGTGATATGTTTTTTCCTTTATGTTTTTTGGTCTTTGGAGGGGGTGAGACCTCCAACCCAGATAGAGCCTCTGAAAAAAGTGTCTTGAGTAATCCATTTTTCATTATGTTTTTTGGTCTTTGGAGGGGGTGAGACCTCTGACCCAGATAGAGCCTCTGAAAAGGTGTCTTTTTAAGATAAGTTTATTTTTACATTCTACTAGTGTACAATTACTAAAACTAGCACAAATGTCACAGTCAGCTTTAATATGATCCACGCCCAAACAGTAGACACAATGAACATGTGTATCTGAGTTAGGCATCTTAAGTCCAGACTTGTCACACTGTTTAAATCCCAACATAGCTTTGTCTGACACTGTAAGTCAACAAGGCTATCCTATAGAAAAATTAAGGGAGAAACTACCAGTGATGTTATTTAAAAAAAAAAATACCACTAGTAAAAAGGAAAGGCCTGTCAAAGACAGGAGAGGGGGACAGTACCAATAAAGGTAAAAAATTAAATTACCAAAGAAAAGGGTAGGAGATAGGCTTAGGTTATAGGCGACAGTGAGAAAAGGCCAACTTGACTAAAAATTAAATAATTTTGAAGAGAAACTGTCTTAAAATTAACAATTTTCTACTTAGCTTTTAGAGAGATGGCTAGCACATTTGACTAGAATGCGGCAAACGAGATCTGGAGTAACTAGGAGAGGGGCATTATGGGTAGGTCTTAGCTGAGAGTTTTTGGATGGCACGAGCTTGGAAACGACTGTATCGGTTCCGAGGACGGAACCGAGGTCCTAATGGTAATGAATAAACAAAGATTTACAACATCAGATGTAAAGTTTCATGCACTGATTTCTAATATGATGTATAAGCAGTATTATTCCAAAGCAACACTATGTTAATAAATGCGGAGTTTAAATAAAAATTGATATTTGGAAATCCTATACCTCCTTCATCTCAGCTTGGGGTGTGCCAGAGAAAAGAAATTCTTGTTTTTTTGGGATACCAAAAGAAGTTGAGTAATAAGTTATTAATTTTCTGTTTAATTTTGACAGGTGGGGGAATTATTAGAGCATGGCCAGTGAATAAGATTTTAGGTAACAATGTCAATTTGATTAAAGTTAGTCTGCCTTCAGATGTGAAGAAGAGCCAACCAGTCAGTTAGACACGTAATTGCATTTATAAGTTGTTGGTAATTAGCTGTGAGTGATTATTTTATAATTAGATTCGATAATGATACCTAGATATTTAATATGTAAATAATAAAGAAAAAACTTCGATGTACCATCACAGCAGTCCAAACTGCTTGAAATTCAAATGAACGATTTGATTCCAAATTAACAATTTGATAAAACAAACAAAACATAGACTAGATATAAAAGTAGTAAAATAAAATCCGATAAGCATTTTCGGCTATTCAGTCTTCTTCAGATCGTAAAACATATCTCCGCTGATAATATTTTTAAAAGATACACCAACCAATCATTTCTCTACCTCTGGCATCCCCCTTGGATTCAGGACCAATGGCTATGGTGATAGTGCTAGTTCTCCATAGGAGACGATATAAAATTAACAGCCAAACAGATAGTCGGGATTCACCCCAATCACTTCTCTTCTTCTCCACACACCTCTTTTGACCAAAGCCAATGACAATCATGAAACAAGTTAGCTCTCAATTGGATAAGATATATACCATCTAGCAACCACATAATCAGGATACAGGCAAGCCTCTTATTTGTGTCCAGTAATATTCCTTCTGGCTTTTAGTATGGGTTTCAATGGAACAATACTATTTAAGCCAGGTCGATGATGTGCTTGCATATTAACTATCCAGTTAACTTCACGTAATTCCATGCAATTGCTTATTTCTCCTGCTCTATTAGTTGGAGCCACCACTTCTTTAACTTTAAACTTGAAATTATGTGAAGGATTGTCAACAATATGTGCTCCCAGTGCATTATTTACTTCCTTATGGTGCATGTCCCTAAGATGTCTCAAAATCCGGTCCTTAAGTCTTTGGTCCATTTTGCCAATATAGAAAGCATCACACTGGCAGCATACCGCTAAGTAGACTAAAAGTTGCGTGTTGCAATCCGCATACAAATTGAAGGTATATGTCTTTTTGGTGATTGGATGTATAAAAGTATTGGCACTACCTATATATGCACAAGCCTTGCATCTAAAGCACTTAAAAGTGCCTTTTCTCTCAGTCCGTGCATTGTGAAGAAAACCATCTTTGTTACATAGGAGTCTCTTAATATTTTTCTTATTTGTAAAAAGGAAGCGAGGAGTATCAGCTATAACTTTTCTGACTTTGTCATCAGTGGTTAGAACAGGCCAAAATCTCCTGATGACATCACGGACCTGTATGTTATCATTACTATATGTTAATGTACATTTAATTCGCAGGTCACTATTCCTATTAGCGGGATCAGCCATTTGAGGAAATGCCTCCTGGGATGAGAAATAGGGTCTACCTTTTCTTTTCCTGAGCTCTTTAGAGTTGCCTTTCATAGTTAAGTTACCATCTTTATAGCCTCTAGCTTTTAGGATGTTAAAGAGATTTGTCCGCTCTACCTCAAAGTCTTCTTCCTCAGTGCACAGTCTAGAGGCACGTAGTACTTGATTCTCATAAATATTGTTGAAAATATATTTTGGATGCATGCTTTGCCTGTGTAGATAATGATTGTTCCAAGTCAACTTCCTAAAGACATTAGTGCTTATTCCTTTCATTGGGTGTAGATGGACCTTAACATCTAAAAAATCAATCTCTGCAGATGAAAAATTTACTTTAAACTCTAAAAAGTCAGTATTTTGATTAATGTAGTTAACAAAGAGGGTCAACTCATCGGCACTGCCCTTTCACAGAATAAATATGTCATCAACAAAATGGCCATAATAGAGAAGATGACCGTTCCATGGGTTAGCATCACTTAGGACTTCCACACTCTCCCATTGGGCAAATACCAAATTTGAGTAGCTATTTGCGCATGGGGTGCCCATAGCCACACCCTATGTCTGTAAATAGAAATCTTCACCATATACAAAGATGTTATTCTCTAATACCAATTCCAATAAGGAACATAATAGACTAGGGTTAACCCTATTCCGTGTCAAAAGTGTTTCTATGGCGTGCAAGCCAAACTCATTAGGTATTACAGTAAAGAGGCTCGTGATGTCCATGGTTACCAAAATAACATCTTCAAAGCTGGTCAGTTGGTTAGTTTTGAGATATAGATCCTTTAGAAAGCTTCCGGTGTCTTTCAAAACTGTGTCTACAATGGACAGAACTTTTTTCAATTCATTTTCTATGTATATAGATAGTGGCTCAGTGATCCAATCTCTTCCAGCTACAATGGGGTGTAGTGGAGGATCTATCTGGTCCTTATGGATTTTGGGTAGACCACTTATGCTGGGAATCATGGGGTGAGGGCAATCAAAAAAATCATATAGTTCTTTGGTTATACATTGTTCCATGAGCAAATCGTATAGCTCATGGCGTAAAGCATTAATCTTTGAGTCCACTTGGCATTTGTTCAACCTGATATAAGTGCGTTCATCCTCTAACATTTTCAGCATTTTTGTCCTATGCAAATCTGCATCCATAACCACTATACAACCACCTTTGTCTGCTGGTTTGATAAATAAGCTATCAGTTGATCTCAGCTGTTGAAGTGCTTCTTTTTCTTTAAAAGTAATGTTATGAAAGCTTCCATGGTTAGGGCATGAACTCATCTTACTAACTTCATCCTCACATAATTTCAAAAAGAGTTCAACTGCTGGGGGGTTGACTTGTGTAAAGTTGCTAAGTTTCTTAAAATGATTTATTTCGTGTGGATTATCCCCTTCAAAAATACATTTCAAAGAAATGTTCCTACAAAAGAGTCTAATATCTGTCATAAATTGATTTAAAACTGAAGACAGAGCAGGGATAAAACTTAAGCCACGTTCCAATAAAGAAACATGTTCATGACTCAAGATAGTGCTTGACAAATTGACTATCAGTCCCGTATTAGCTGTAATTATGTTGTCATCTTTTTGCGCTTGCGTTCTTGGCTCTGTGCATGAGGATTTCTGTAAAAAAGATGTTTTACAAAAACCGGCAAAGGCCAGTTAACTGATGCATGAACTGTTCCTTCTTTCAGTCTAGTCACCATATCCATATTAATATTGGATTCATGATGCTGTGCACTAAGTCCTGAAGTCATACAGCTGGTTCCAGCTTCATTCAAATCAGTAAGAGTTGTGCTGTAAGTAGAAAGAGCTGTTTCAATAGGTGAGGCATGTGTGTTTAATAAAGAAAGAGTATATTTCCATGCTTCAGCTTGCCCAGGTTCTACATTGTGTTTACTAGTATGATTTTTAGAAGTAGATATCTCATGGCGAGATTTACTTCGACCTCTGTTGTTCCTTGCTACTCCTTCATTTTCCTCTCTAGGCCATTCAAAGATAAGGTCATTCTTAAAATCTTGATAATCACAAGCCAATTTTTTAGTCTTAACTTGTCTTAACTTAATCCATTTGTAGCTGGAAGAGATTGGATCACTGAGCCACTATCTATATACATAGAAAATGAATTTAAAAAAGTTCTGTCCATTGTAGACACGGTTTTGAAAGACACCGGAAGCTTTCTAAAGGATCTATATCTCAAAACTAACCAACTGACCAGCTTTGAAGATGTTATTTTGGTAACCATGGACATCACAAGCCTCTTTACTGTAATACGTAATGAGTTTGGCTTGCACGCCATAGAAACACTTTTGACACGGAATAGGGTTAACCCTAGTCTATTATGTTCCTTATTGGAACTAGTATTAGAGAATAACATCTTTGTATATGGTGAAGATTTCTATTTACAGACATAGGGTGTGGCTATGGGCACCCCATGCGCAAATAGCTACTCAGATTTGGTATTTGCCCAATGGGAGAGTGTGGAAGTCCTAAGTGATGCTAACCCATGGAACGGTCATCTTCTTTATTATGGCCATTTTGTTGACGACATATTTATTCTGTGGAAGGGCAGTGTTGATGAGCTGACCATCTTTGTTAACTACATTAATCAAAATACTGACTTTTTAGAGTTTAAAGTAAAATTTTCATCTATAGAGATTGATTTTTTAGATGTTAAGGTCCATCTACACCCAATGAAAGGAATAAGCACTATTGACTTTAGGAAGTCGACTTGGAACAATCATTATCTACACAGGCAAAGCATGCATCCCAAATATATTTTCAACAATATTAATGAGAATCAGGTACTACGTGCCTCTAGACTGAGCACTGAGGAAGAAGACTGAGGTAGAGCGGACAAATCTCTTTGACAACCTAAAAGCTAGAGGCTATAAAGATGGTAACTTAACTATGAAAGGCAACTCTAAAGAGCTCAGGAAAAGAAAAGGTAGACCCTATTTCTCATCCCAGGAGGCACTTCCTCAAATGGCTGATCCCGCTAATAGGAATAGTGATCTGCAAATTAAATGTACATTAACATATAGTAATGATAACATACAGGTCCGTGATGTCATCAGGAGATTTTGGCCTGTTCTAACCACTGATGACAAAGTCAGAAAGGTTATAGCTGATACTCCCCTCTTCCTTTTTAAAAATAAGAAAAATATTAAGAGACTCCTATGTAACAAAGATGGTTTTCTTCACAATGCACAGTCTGAGAGAAAAGGCACTTTTAAGTGCTTTAGATGCAAGGTTTGTGCATATATAGATAGTGCCAATACTTTTATACATCCAGTCGCCAAAAAGACATATACTTTCAATTTGTATACGGATTGCAACATGCAACATTTAGTCTACTTAGCGGTATGCTGCCAGTGTGATGCTTTCTATATTGGCAAAACGGACCAAAGACTTAAGGACCGGATTTTGAGACATCTTAGGGACATGCACCATAAGGAAGTAAATAATGAACTGGCAGCACATATTGTTGACAATCCTTCACATAATTTCAAGTTTAAAGTTATAGAAGTGGTGGCTCCAACTAATAGAGCAGGAGAAATAAGCAATTGCACGGAATTACGTGAAGTTAACTGGATAGTTAATATGCAAGCACATCATCGACCTGGCTTAAATAGTATTGTTCCACTGAAACCCATACTAAAAGCCAGAAGGAATATTATTGGACACAAATAAGAGGCTTGCCTGTATCTGATTATATGGTTGGTAGATGGTATATGTCTTATCCAATGGAGAGCTAACTTGTTTCATGATTGTCATTGGCTTTGGTCAAAAGAGGTGTGTGGAAAAGAAGAGAAGTGATTGGGGTGAATCACGACTATCTATTTGGCTGCTAATTTTACATCGTCTCCTATGGAGAACTAGCACTATCACCATAGCCATTGGTCCTGAATCCAAGGGGGGATGCCAGAGGCAGAGAAATGATTGGTTGGTGTATCTTTAAAAAATATTATCAGCGGAGATATGTTTTACGATCTGAAGAAGGCTGAATAGCCGAAAGCGCTTATCAGATTTTATTTTACTACTTTTATATCTAGTCTATGTTTTGTTTGTTTTATTAAATTGTTCATTTGGAATCAAATCGTTCATTTGAATTTCAAGGAGTTTGGACTGCCATGGTGGTACATCGAAGTTTTTTCTTTATTATTGACTTTTGCTTGTCCTCGATACCGTCAGCGGTGGTTGGAACTATTTGCCTTTTAGATATTTAATATGTGTGCCCTCCCAGTTTATGTCTCTTTTTGATCTAAGTTTCATAGTAACATTTTTATTCACTAGAAGTGCCTGAGTTTTGTTGTAATTGAATTTTAGACCAGAGATGTTTGCAGATAAGTCTAGATTATGTAATAGGAGATCTATTGAATTTTCAGTATCATTAGAAGTTATCAGTAGGTAATCAGCAAACAGATGTATCTTGGGGGATAATTTGTCTGACACTTTATATCCTTTAATGCTGTCATTATTTCTAACATAATTTGCAAGAGGCTCAATAGCCAGGGCAAAGAGTAATGGGGAGAAGGGACACCCCTGTTTATTACCTCTTAATATTTTGAATGGGCTAGATAGATAAGATCCAATCTTTACATAGGCTATGGATTTTCATATAGTTTTTTTAATTAATCCTATAAAGTTTGGGGAGAAACTGTATTTTTACAGAACTTTAAACAGATATGTCCAGCTCAGGGAGTCAAAAGCTTTATCTATATCATGGCTTAAAATAGAAAGATCTTTTTTTTCTTGTTTGCTAAGTCTATTAATGGCAATAAACTAATTACATTGTCTTGTATCTTTCTGGTTTTGATAAACCCAGTTTGGTCTTCATGAATTAATATTGAAAGAATATTATTTAATCTGTCTGCTAAGACAGACATGAATATCTTGTAATCAATGTTAAGCAAAGAAATTGGCTTGTGCGATGTGAAAAGGTTAGGCTCTTTATTTGGTTTTAGGATGGGAGAGATGATAGAATCTTTTCATGAGGGAGGGGTGTTTGCTGTAATTTTAACTTCTTCGAATGCATTGAGTAAGATTTTCAAGATGTTATCATGTAAGAGTTTGTAAAATTCCAGAATTAGACCATCCAGTCCTGGTGCCTTTTTTGTCTTAAGATTCTTTTAAAGGAAAAGGGTTTGTCTGTGTTATTAATATTGTGTTTGGATAGCTTCTTTTGAATATTATTAGCAAGAAAGTTGTCTATACTTTTGTTATCATCTGTAGATGAGTTATTATTATTAATATTCTTGTAATGGTTTTTAAAACATAATAAGATTTTTTTTAGATCTGTAACTTTGATAGTCTGATTATTTCTAGTGTATATTATTTCTTTTATATGACTTTTTTCATTTAAATATTTAGCTCTAAATGCAATCCTGTGCATATTCTTGGAATTAATTGAATAGGATTGTAATCTGATTTTTTTCCAGATTTATTGATATTTTATGCTGCATGATATCCTGATATTCTTTATTCAGTTTACATATGTCAGCTAATGCAGATTTGTCATTTGATGTAAGTTCTAATTTTAGTTCATCAGTTTCTTTTTGTATGTCTACTAGTTTTTTATATTACTCTTTCCTTTTATTTATACACCAACTTTTGTTTTTATCATTTAAGACTACCTTTAAAGTGTCCCATAAGATAATATTTGAAATCTCTCCATTATTATTGGCATCTAGGTAAAGTTTTATTTAATCTAGAAACCATTCTTTAAATCCTTGTACTGTTACTAGATAAGTGGGTAGTCTTTGGCAGAAGTTTAAGAGGTCAGTATTAAGTGTTACACTGAAGGTGGTAGCATTGTGCTCAGACGTAGGGCATGATGTCAGCATTACATTATCAGTTTTGGCCAGTAAAGAACTGGTTACAAAGACTTTGTCTATGTTGGTGTGTGTGCCAAATCTGTAAGAGTAAGAGAATACTTCAGGGAGGATAATATTTTTATACCGTCAATGTCAATTAGGTTTCTGTCTTTTATATAGTTGTTCAAGTGCTTGGTAACAGGGGACGTCTTGAAAGGATAAGAGCTTGTGGTATCAGTGGAGGACAAGATACAATTAAAATCACCTGCTAATAGTAACTCACCTTTAGACTTTAATGTTCAGGTGTGTAAATGTTTTCTTCATAGTTTTAGTCCCAAAACCCAATATCCAGTAGGTGTTTTGCAAAAGTGGACATCTTTTTATCTAATTTTAGTATGACTAAAGCAAACATACCATCATTGCTTGAGTATGAGTCAACTATTTCTGGAATTCTCATTAGTTTTCTGTGTAAAGTTAGGACACCTCTTCTTTTGTGGTTATAGTTTGAACTTACCAAAATCTTATAATCCTTAAAGGTTAATTTGTTTAGATCTTCTGTTACTACGTGGGATTCCTGAATAAATGCAAAATCTGCTTTATGTAGCATTAAATATTTGTTGACACTACTCCTTTTCATGGGGCTGTTCAACCCATTGACATTAATTGATATGATGTTCAATATTATCATGTGATGGAGACTGCTATTATAAGTAAAACTGAAAAGTGCTTTCTTTGATTCATTATGGCAAATACATTTTTTAAAACTGTTATGGACAATTTAAAAGCTCTAAATTTAAGAATAAAACTGTATATTTTAATAACCTTCTGCATGGATAAACTATATCCAGGCTTACTATAGCTCTCATAGAAGCCACAAACTAACCATCTCCTGACATCTAGTGGGAATCCCTAGCTACTGCAGGTTAATAGCAAACAAGGGAAACTGCATGTACATTAAAAACATACAACAGGAAAAATTAAATTTTATATACTATGTATGCATGAACTAAGAATATGAAACTGTATACAATTTCTTAAAATTATTTTTATCTAAGCAGACTAACTAAGATAAATTGATTAATCCTAATAATTGTTTACTGCTATGAGTAAATACAGGGCTGTAATGTCATTAAAGCAGACAGAAAAATGCATTTATACTGTCAGAAACATATTTGTAATTCTTATTTAAATATAAATGTAATTTAGATTAAATAAATCACTATTTACAGTATAACATATGTTTAAAAGACTTTAGTAGGCATGACCTCTGAACATGTTTCTCTTCACTGAAGTCTAACAGCCAATCAGATTCAGGAATGATTATTTGAAATGTGTTTTCATTCATTTAGGAATTATTTTTTTTATCTAAAATGGAATTTTCTGATGTAAAGCTTTTAGTGACTATCACTAAAAAGAGCAAATATTGTTTCAAGCATAAATTTCTGACAGTAAATACTTTTCTTCACAGAAATGTCTGCAGTAGAAGGTAATCTTGAACTGGATACTTATCTGCCCAGCCTTGTAAAAGCACTATCCAACCATCAATCAGATGAAGCCTGCAGATGATCGCCCTCTTCAGCAGCAAGAAAGTACTGACACTTTGGCACCCTAGCCACTGATCTTATCCTGCCTTTGTTGTACTGTGCAGTGGCTATGGAGTGTGGAAGATCCTATAAAGCTTTGGAAACTATCTAGCTGTTCTGACTCTAGCAGAATATTTCCTGTATAGCTTAATGATGTGATGGACTACATTAGCAAAGAAGTCAGAGTTAGAGGGGTCAAATCAACAAAGCTGCCATATGGTGACAATGCTGTAATACAGGCAGACTCTGATCAGGAACCTAAGCAAATGATAAGGAAATGGAATGCAAGACTGAAGGCACATGGACTGAAGCAATGTGCAGACAACATAGCTGTCATAGCAGCAAATAGGGTAATTAGACAAAAATGAAAACTGAGATAGAAGGGAAAACAGTGGAACAGGTTAACTGTTTCCAGGAACTGAGAGCAGTGGTTGAGGAGAAGGGAAGTCTGAATTACGAGCTCAAAGTTAGACTAATATGGGCTGCATCCAACTGGCATAGAATGTTAGGGGTAGTGTGTGACAGAAGAATGCCAAAGAAATTGAAAAGTAAGGTGTACAAAACAGTGGTGAGGCAAGTACATTTCTATAGTACAGAAACCAGGGCAATGAAGTCAGAACAGTTGCAAAAGCGAGAAGTGTTTATAAAACAGGTACTGAGAAATGTGAATTAAAAAGTAATAGTGTTAGTCACCATATTTATATGGGGAATAAGGAGTTCTTAACAACTGGCCAAGGCTCCCAGACATATAACTAACTGTACAAACTACCTGAACTAAATATCTTAAGTGGCGATGTGCAGAGAAGTAACACTTTCCTATTTGGTAAAAAAAATAAAATAAAATTTTTTTGGAAGAAGGAGTCCAAACTGATGGTACTATGGAATGAATGTTTACTCCCTATAACAAGGATAGAGGCTTTAGACTGCAGTGAACCTGATATTCAGGCAACAAGTAAAGGACCAAGCAAGAAGAAAAGGAAGTGGAGGGACAGTCATTTGAATGAGATCAGTCTGGGTAACCTGGAAAGGTATAAGCAGATTAAGAGAAGAGCCATAGGAGAATATTTTAGGATAAGATCTGAGTCAAAAGAATAGGGCATAATGCATGTACCAGGAGTATCAGTAATAGGTGATTCAATGATAAGGAAGTATATTAGACCTTTCTGTGGTACTGATAAGGTAAAATTTACAATCTTAAGCATGGGAGGTAGTAGATTGTAAGATATTTATCATGGCTTACAGAAGTTGATTAAAAAGTAGGAATTATTATGGATCAGTCATAGTATACGTAGATGTTAATGATTTGTGGGAGACTCCTTTTTTCACATGTATAGACAAGTGCATAACATTTTTGAGGTTTGCCTTTCAAATAAGATGTTTTTCAGAAATTCTGCCATCTTCTGCATTGACTGACTACCAGTTTATTAAAGCAAGGCTACTTAACTGAGTGAGCAATTTCTGCCATTCAAAGATATAGATCTAATCAAGACCTGAGATGAATGTTGTATGAAAGAAGATTTATATGATAAAGATGGGTTTCGAGGAAACTACTGAGCAAGAGATATAGTGATGTTGTGAAACATTTTTGGACTTTACTACAGTTAGGAACATTAAGGAAAGATCAAATGTATCTTTTTAATTTATTATGCAAATGCAAGAAGTTTGAATAAGACGACTAAGGAATTATAATTAATTTGTAGGAAGAATCACTATGATGTGATAGTGATTACCAAAACCCAGAATATTGCAGGAAATCACTTTGCCTGGGTATCAACTGTATAAATGCATGTTTTGAGGGATAATAGAAGTAGAGTTGTTACAGTATTCATTGCAAGTGGGATATATGTCAGGGTGCTTGAAGTTAACCACAGCTGGGAATTTCTAGTTTTAGAATTAACTGATAAAAGCAGCTAGTATTATTAATGTGTTAATTTGTTATAAAAGCCTCTCTTTGGCAATCCCAGCCCAATACTTGTACACAGATTGATTAAACAAGTTGACAAGTACCATGAATGTGATCATTTTGGGTGATTTTAACTTTCCCAAGATAGACTGAGTGAAAGGAACAACTGTGTCTGCTTGGGGAGATGAATTTTATAGTGTCTGTCAGATTCATAATAACACAAATTATGAACTTTCCCACACGTTTAGAAAATACTTTGGATTTTTACTTATGAATGTACTAAACAAAATAATTAATGTAAAACAACTGTTCCCACTTGGTGGTTCAAGTCTATACAGCTTTTGAATTTATGGTAATGACACAGAAAATGTCAACCTAAGTTTGTTTTTTGATAAAGCTTTAATTTTTGGTTTAGATATAACTCAACAACTTAATTCCATAGATGCAACAGCATTAGGTCCTGAGGGAGTTTCTGCAAGCTAGAAAAGCTTGTGAGTTTATTTGCCGCAGATAAGTTCAGAAAACATATTACTAGGTATCCTGAGAGGTTTACTCCTCCATTGTGGAACTTTACTCATACCAAATTACTGAAGAAGAAAAAGAAAAAGGTTAATATTTGGAGGAAGATTAAGAGTGATATTTCTGAAACAGCTTATAATCTGGTCAATGGAAGACTGAAAGCATCTAGGTATGAACGGCACCTATTGTCTGCATCATATTCTAAGAAATTCTACTCATATGTTAATCCGTCTAAGGGAAAAGTCAAAACTCTAGGTTCTATAGCACACAATGGAATGACATTATATGCAGGGAAATGCCTGGCTAATGAGTTCAACAAGTATTTTTTGGAAGGGAATACCACTGGTGAAGTGGATATTTATGAGAAGAAGAAGAATTATTAAGAGATCATTATGGATACTGTGTGTTCATCCCTAAGATGCATAAGATAGGATAATGGGATGGGGGCCATTCGGGGTTGTCTGCGGTAAGTATTTAACTGTAATTACTACATCTTTTTTAATAAAATGTTACTACATGGTCCTGTCCTCACTAGATGGAAACTTGCAGATGTTACTCCTATTCATGAAGGTGGAACCATGGACAAAATTACCAACTATAAACCAATTAGACTTGCATCTTTTGCTAGGAAAAGCTTTAAGCCTTTAACAGGTCTTATCAACAACTTTGAACAATGATTCTCAAGTCCATTCATGGGACATCTCACAACATGGCTTTACTCAAAATTGATCAACTTTTACAAATTTGGTAGATTTTTATGAGCAGGTTTCATTTGCACTAGACCAGGGACTTTCACTGGTAGTTGCACACTTGGATTTATCTAAGGCCTTTTATAGTATACATCACACTATCATTGTAAATCCCAGTGTTATTCGTTGGGTTGCTAATTGGCTGGCCAGGAGATACCAAAGAGTAAGAGCTGAGAATTATACATCTGGTTGGGCTTTGGTCAAGGAGGGTGCCCCACAGGGTTCAGTTTTGGTACCAATGTTATTCAACACTGTGTTTTCAATGATACCAAAAACTCCACGATATATAGATGGCCAAGTATGCAGATAATATGAAAACTGGATGCATGATTACTGCTCATCATGGTATTAACATATTCAATCAATATTTACGTCAGACTGAATCAAAATAGGCTAAAAGGTAATAAGGAAAAATGTGATGCTTTACATTTTGGCATAGAGTCTTTATTACTTCAAATGTGAAATTAGGGCCGATTGATTTACAGAATGTGACAGAATACATTGACCCTGGCATTATTGATAGTAAGAATTTTAAATTCAGGTCTAATGCTCAGAAAAAAAATAAAAATAATAAAAAAAAAAAAATCTATTTTAAGTTTGTTGGTCTAATTCTCAGGAATTTTGATTTAGGGAACAAAGAAGTTCTCAACAAATTATTCACTTCTTACATTCGTCCGAAAATATACTATGCTGTTTTGTTTATATAGTAAGGGCAATTTATTACTACTTGAAGGTTTACAATGTGAATTTACTAAGAAAATACCAGAGATTAATGATTCATACCAATCTAGACTTGTGAGTCTAGGTCTTTTTTCAGTTAGTTACAGGTATTTGTGGGGAAAACTGTGTTTAGCCTTCAAAGCATTAACGAATGAAGAGCTGCGTCTTGTGTTAATATTGAGTTACTGGATGCAAGCAAGGCAACAAGAGGAATAAGTTATAAGTACAGAATTACTAAAAGTAAAACTGTCTTGAGAACCTGATATTTAAGCCAATCTATGGCTAAATTATGGAACAGGTTGCCATTGGTTATTCGACAGTCGAGCTCATGATATCTTTCTAAAAAGCAGTTAGACACATGAATGAACTCTACATCCTTTATTTTTACTACAAATCCCATGTTTTAAATTCGCCTTTGCCCTAATGGAGTTTTAACTTGGCTATTGAAGTGACTGAGATGGGTGGTAGGATGCATACTCAGGGACAGATGGTAAAATGAAGACATCAGAGCAGAAGCTAAAGTAGTTTCAATTGCAAAGAATGTCAAAGAGAAGAGATTACTGTAGTTTATGCACATGTACAAGAAACCAGAAAATGATTTGGTAAACAAGATTTGAAAAGACTGGAAGAAGGCAAAATGAAAGAGGATGTCCAGTAAAAAGAGATGGATGGATGGACTGCATTACAGAAGACCTGTGACAGTCAGGAATGAATGTCAAAGAAGGCAGAAGATTGGCACCAAATCAACAGAGGTGCCAATAGTTGACGTGAAACCCCAATCCCATATACAAAATGGGAAAAAGAGGGTTGATGATGATAAATTAAGATGTATAAAGATAATACTGTTTGTATTTAGCAATGCCAAAGGTTAAGACCTTTGAACCAACTGATGATTTACATAGGAAAGAGAAACAACTAACAGACAGCACAAAAAAATACACAAAGGCAAAGCTGAATAAGGTATACAATGAACTCTGTTTTATGTCTTGCTTCCCAGTATTGGCCTCAGCATGCAAATGTAATCATGCATCCTTAGGGATGTTCAGCTGCTTTAAAGATAATTCTGTGGGATTAAAATCCACCTACAGCTTACTCCCATTTATATTATGAATTTCTGCAGCAATGATCCCTATGATGACTACCTAAGGCTGTAAGGCAGCAGTTATTAAGAATTACTATAGGACTATTCTCTGTCTCTCAGCATTAGAAAGTCATGAACTTGGCATAATACAAATAAATACAAAAGAGTTGACAATAGGATGATATTTTACTACGATTTCTTCAGCTTGTGCTGATAAATGTGTCCTCCACATTGCCTGCACAGAAAAAAAAAATCTAGATGAAACTTAATTTGCAATGGTATTCTATGTTTTGTGACCTATTGTCAAACAACTTTGATAAAGAAAAAAAATATTTTCATTTGAGTGTGGCACTGACTATTTGGCATCAGGTACTCAATCATAACAAGTCTACAGTTTGCATTATTACATCATGTATCCAGCACTCTAAACAGTGAAAGTAGTGGCTGGGCTACAAAATTACTAGGAGGTCATTCAGTATCAGTAGTATGCTAATTTACAGTTTGCCAGTGTTAATGTTTATGTTTACTAGAAAAGGCTTTGTATAGAGCTGTAGTTGTTACCTGTATTACTGGTATGGAAGGTATTCTGTAATACATCATGGGAGCAAGAAGGCCATAGCACTGCACAACAACTTGTAGGGAATAGTTAGCATCATCTAACCAGTTACTTAGCTGCAGAGCAACCAACAATCGTTCACATTCATCCAGCCTGCATATCTGCAAAAGATATCATGCATTAAGTTTACTTAGCATTTCTAGAGCAAGTGGCAGTAACAGGCAGTGCTGAAAATTCTACAAACCTGCATAAATGTGCACGTTATTTATTTTTTAAGCATTTCACAGGGTAAAATATATATAGAGATTCAATGTTAAAGTCACATGTGTAAAATAAACAGTACTAAAGACATAAAATCTATACTTCTTACATCCAAGTGACGCCTCCAGGTTTATCTGCAGTTAACTCCTATTGACGCCTCTAGGTGTCAAATATTGCTTGTTCATATTTGCATCAATAATTCCAAAACCATGTTATGTACAAGGTTTTAACGATTTAATCTTAAAGCTTACACAATGGCAAACTCAACTGCATTAATATTTGACCTCTGTCTAGTGCAGGTAAAGGGATATTACCTGTTGTTTTTATGAGATTAATTTATATAAATATAATTTTCACATTTTTCTAAATATCTCAACAACCAAGTAACACAGAGAGAACTCCTTAGCTTTTTATGAAAGATTTCAGAAAGATGAATAAAATGCTGCTGAGAGCATGTGTATAACTTGAGTGGTTGCTGGCATATTCTAAGTTGTTTACAAAATATTACAAACATAATAGTTACTGTGTTTACTGTGACTTAACAAATCCAGTTAAAGACCTAGATCCTAAAGAATACTACCACTATAAAAGTAGTTTGTGCTAAAGGGTTTGCCATTTATACTTCTTTCATAACCCCTATGGTTCGAGAGATATGTGAGGACATAATTTGATTCTGGAAAAGGCTTAAACTCTGCCCATTGGAAGTTACATTGCAAACTTCCAGAGCTCCACTGGAGTGAACGAGTTTTGTATTTCAAGTAAATAAAGAGGTCAACATAAATAAGCTCCGATTGAATAAGCACAGCAAGACAGCAGCAGAGGTAAAAATAAGGTATGTTAATGTCAGTATAATGAGGAATATGAAAGCAAAGCAGGGAAGACAAAAAACGTATAAAGTTGAATGTACCAGAAATGCAGAGAAGGAGTAGAAGAGGCTGCAAGTAAAAGAAAAAGAATCGAAGAAGGAAGCAGGTATGTACCCAAGTTTTGCTTTATTCAGGCATTCAATCTTGTCTGCTACATGAAACAGTAATGGCAATTTTTGTGATGTGAAAGAAATAAATAATTTGGACAAAACTTACATCTAAAAATCTATAAAGAAGAGGAGATATATGACACTGTAAGACTGCAAATGAAGCAATTTATACCACAGAATACATGAAGGAATGCTCTATTGTGCTGTGATCCACTATATACAGCTTGCAATAGAACATGAATAGGACAATATCTACAATATAAGCAAGCCTTGTGAGATGTGGGCATAACAGAGTTTTTATCAGTTAATCTCTTCATTTATTTTCCAACACAATGTGGGTACAGAGCTTTATTTGTAATTCAGCAAAATGAAAAATAATAAGAAATGTGTGACGTTTATTCTGGTGTGATCTCTGTGCTGCAGGATTACAGATTCTATCTTTTATTTTATTCTTTTTAATTATTTATTTTGGGGGTCGTGCATTGTATCAGGCATCTACCTAGACTACATATGGGTTTCTCCAATGATCTAAGAGCATACACAAGCAAAAGCAGTCACATGTTAGTCAGGTGATATCAAGATGTTAAGATGCATCCAGTGTCTTAGCACAGCATGCATGACAGGTGCAGGAGGCATAAATGAAGCAGAAGGATTTAAGTTATGTTGTTTTTGCTATAAAAAGCTTTAAGTCTAGACGGGTTAATGCAAGTCGGGCTTCAATCATTATTAGATGAGAAGACTATTTGTCAAAGTTTCTGCTGAAGTGTGTATGGCCTGAGACCCAGTGACTTTGTTAATAAAGACTGCTCCCTATGTAATAAGTGTAACTTATTATTCTGGACTTGAATCAGAAACTGAGGCAATCTGAACAGAGATCAGAAGTGATAGTGTTAACACTGTCTTGGGGGAAGAACAATTAAAAAAAAAATCAAGAACCAGTAACAGCAGTGAGGAATATTTTATTCAGGTACTCAGAAGAAGAAAGTTCAACAGGCAGACAATAGGTAGCAGTTTTTCAGATCTTACACGAAAATGTAGAAGGTGAGAATAATACTGACACTGCTGTATAACAAAGTGGAATTTTATTATTAGGAGGCTCAAAGTCAATTAGGCCAGTTTCAGACATTGATAAAAATAAATACTATTTCTAGTCTCAGTGGATGCAAACTGTCAGATTTAACTAAGGGACCCAAAGACTCATATTACGTAAATGATCTTTTGCTTCCATCATCATTCATGCTGGTGTCAATGATTTGTTACAGATACTTTTATATCAGACATAAAACCAAACTGAGGCGATTTATGAGCTGAGTGTAAAGAACAGGACTAATCACTGTGAGAAATTTCTGAGTTTATTCCATCAATGTTTTTGTCGGAATATTAACATGCCAAGGCACTGCTTTTAATAAGTGGTTTGGGAGTTACTGTAGTGCAAAGGACCTAGACCTTATTGAGATGTGGGATGGTTTTCAAAGGATGACAATCTGACAAGGATGGATTTCACTTGAGTTCTCATAGTGGTAAATATCTGAGTAAAAAGCAAAGGATACAGTGATCCATTTTTTAGATTTCACTCACCTAATGGGGTAGGATGGAGAGTGACATTTGCACAAACAAGGGAATAAAAATATTTCATACTAAAATACCCAAAGTTTAACACAGAAAGCTAGACAAACTTCAAGTAGTGTGCTATGAAAATGACTGTTCTCTCATTGCTGTTACAGAAATTTGGTAATGCATTGGCATCTCCATACTTGGTTAAAAGTTTTATGATTATGTTTGGAAAGCAAGAGAGGTGGTGTTATATTACTTTTCTGATAAATTGCCTTCAAGACTCTTATCTGTAAATTTCCAGGTTGAAGTTGTATTGGTTGAGGTTTTTGAAGCCCCAGTTACAAAATTCAGTTAGATTATTAGCATGCTTTAAAAGTACTTTAACAATGAATCAAACTGAATATATTGAAGAACTTGGAAAATTTATGGACTCAGATAATCTTATTATTTTAAGTTATTTTTAAATTCTGCCATATTTACTCCTCAATTCTAAAATGTATTTTGTTGTATACTTCCAGTTCTTACCCACACCTCCTTATGGTGTCCAGAACTATTTTTGGTCTGGATTCCTTAACTAAGTAACTTACCAGCTAAGAACAGGTAATATTAGAACAGGCAATGTGCTATTAACAAAATTACATCAAGGCTGTTCATCTAGGATGTCCTGCTGGAGAAATTAATCTTTAACACTTATTACTCATATTTTTGTATTTATGTTCATATTTTCATAACTAACAGGCCTACACTGTACTGGAAAAATTGTTAGTGGTTTGTCAGTAATTATGAAAATAAGCAATATCTCCATATGTATTTAATACTTCAAAAAACAAGTGACTTACAAATTGCTGCATGACAGTAGGTGAAACCTTACAATAAATATGTCTAATTTTTGCACTGTAAGTTGCACAGCTTGAGAGATATCCAGTATTACTTATAATGCTAAATATACAATTAAACATATGTTTGCATATTTCTGTAAATATCTCAATAAACTTGCACTAACAGAGGAATTTCTTGTCATCATATAAATACTTATGCCTGGTTAACAAAACTTCTTCTAACAATATATGTTTAGGTGGCATGGTTTTCAACATAGTTTTCAAGATATAAATTGTTTTGTTACAGTTTAGGAAAAGTATAATTTGGGATTTGCATGCATTGTACTATATCACAGTTTTTATGGAAAAAGTCTTTGAATGCACTGACTATTACTACTATAAAGGATACCTCTTACTGATAGCATTATCTGTACAATTTTAACAGCTTTTATTGTTCACAAAATATTTACATTTGGTTATCTTATGCTTTTTAAGCATATTTTTCAGAAGATGTTCTAGAATGCAAGATATGTGTAGGCTGCTAGAGGTGTAACATTTCACACCATATAGGTGTTAATGAGTTAACTGGTTGGAATGTATGTACATTTTACTACCCCAAAAGAAGAGATTTGTGACTTGCTATTGCTGAAGAATTTGGCACAATTTATCAACTTTCCAACAAGAGAAAATAACATTTCTGATATCTTAATAACTGATACACCACATATGGTTTAAAAATAAGATAATTAGTAAATTCTGATCATAAAACCTTCCAAATTTCTGATCTGATTAACAAGCCTTAATTTCAACATACCAGGCATTTTTATGACAGGTCTAAGTTTAATAATGATACATTTATATACAAGATTGATTACTTGAATATCATGGCTGAAAACAATTCAAACATGTATTTAGTGAGGAATTCATTTGAAGACACTTGTCTAGGAGCATGCAAATAACTGTAAGAAACTGATTATAAAAAAGAGGTGGACATACTCCTCCTTGGTGGCAGTCTATCCATACATGATTACACTTAAAAAAAAAGAAAATATAAAATTTGGAAAAGATTTTTGTATCTCTTCTGCCATGAAAGCATATTATACCTAGAGTAAACAATTATAATACTCACAGAGGAAGGCAAGCACAGCTGTGAAAATAACTTGAGTATGAAAGTAAATTAATTGGGTCAAATGACAGCAAAACATTTTTCATGATGACAGAACTTTAAATTTGGAAAATGAGCTAACAAATATTGTTAATCTTCACTTTACTGGCAAAAGTAAAGAAAGAACCAGAGTTCTTTAGTTAGGCTACTTGAAAATATTTCTAGTCCAGAACTGTCACTGGAATTGGAAGTAAACTCTTTGACAAAAATAAATGTTAATTCTAGCACATGCTCTGACACTATACCAACTGTTTTTTTTTTTTTGCCAAACTTTAACAATTATCAGGCTTACTACATTGTTTAATCAGTCATTGTCATCTGATGTGGTTCCTATAAGTTGGAAGATGGCTGATATGGTGGTTATACACAAGAGGGAGCATTTGATAAAAAAAGAAGTTATATACTCAACATAATATTCCAGCTGTGTTGTCCATTTTCATTCCTCCTCAACTAATGGGTTCAGATCCAACCCTCAGACTTGGCTGTTAAACTAGCTTGTGGCCACCAAACAATTCTCAAGATCCTTCCCTACCAATAATGCATCAATCCCTCATTTGCTGCTTGACAGGAAGACTATTATAATAAGCCATATCTGGAGCTCAACACAAAGGACAGTTGTGTCATTGAAGCCTCACATTTCTCCAGAACTCAGTCATAAAGGATAGGGGTTGGTGGGTGGGGAGCTGAGGAAGAATGAAAATGAACAATTCTGTATCTTATGTTGTCAATTTTCATTCATTCCTCAACTGATGGGACAGAGTCCCCAGCAATCTAAAATCCTGGGTGGACTCTAAGGAAGGATAATCCTGAGTATGGTTGAGCCAAAGGTTGCTCTTCCCCTCAAGACTAGCTACAGAGTGATACAAGTATGAGGATTTGAACAAGTTGCAGCCACATATATATCGTCCATAGAAGCTGTAGACTGGAACACAGAAGATGTCGCCATAGATCTGCTTGAATGAGCCTTTAAAGATTTAGGTAAGGGAGATTCAACTTGTTATAGACAAATGAAATGCAATCTGTCAACCATCTATCAAGAGTTACCTTTGCAACTGATTCACCCAATTTAGTATGTGCAAAGGAGATAAAGAGCTGATATGCCTTTCTACTTTGTTTTGTTCTGTATAAGTAAAAATGCAATTGTCTATGGCCATCCAATAAATGCAGCATATATTCCCCTTTATTTGCAAATTTTGGAAAGAATAGTGGTAAGTTAATGGATTGGTTGATGTTGAATTCTGATACCACCTTAGGAAGGAAGGAAGCACTAGTGCATAATGTGACCCAATCCTTATGAATAATCAAATACGGAGGCTTAGAAGATAATGCTTGAAGTTCTAAAATTCTTCTAGCAGATGTAACTGCAACTAGAAAGACAGTTTTCCAAATATGGATGTTAGGACCACATTTAGCTGCTGGTTTAAAGGAAGAATGAATTAAGGATTGCAGTACCAAATTTAAATCCCATGGTAGGGGGGGTCTTTAAAAATGGGTCATAGCACAAGAGTTCCTCTCAAAAAGGCTTTGCACAGCTTAAAGGAAGACAGTGAAGAATTTTGAAATCCAACATGAAAGTTAGAGATTGCTACTAATTGGACTTTTATAGTTGATGAACTAGCACCCTCCATTAAATAGACTCACCAAAAATTCTAGAACTGATGGAAATGGAGCTGAGAAAGGGTCAGTTTGATTTTGTGCTGCCCAGCAAACAAACCTTTTCCATTTAATCCTGTAGAGTAGAAGATTTATTGGAAGATAACTCATGGTTTAGTATCTTATTGACCACTGTACTGCAAGAATTTTGAGTTTCTGAAAACTCTATCAACTGATAGGAATATATATATATATATATATATATATATATATATATATATATATGTATATCTACACACACACACACACACACACACACACACACACACACACACACACGCACACATACACACACACACACACACACACACACACACACACAGGTTTACTATTACATTTATGAAGTGCAGGGTATCAAGTAACACATGCTAGAATCACTGTTTTCAAAATGGCAGCGAAACAAACCAAAAATGATCGATTTGTAATGATCGAGTGACATGTTACACTCAGTCATTCCTGATTCGATGTGCTGGGAGATCACAGTTCAGTGGGGAACAGGGAATTAGCCCATTTCCTCATGGTAGTGTAATCTTGGGAGTTGGTATATTTAATGCGCAGGGAATGTGGGGGATGCAGGGAGGCATAGCCCCTTCTGCAAAATAGTAGCATTAACATACCACTGACTGTTGAGTGTAATGGTATGTTAATGTGTATATCATGGGTGACTGGCATCACCTCCTGCTATGTTGGATACATCAAACCACGGTGGTCGATGTATTAATTTTTGCCTTGGTTTACTTTTCTGCATTCCGGATTCAGCATTTCGGGTAGACGTTCTAAACGGTCGACTAAAGCAGATTCAGAATGCCAGTAGTAAACCATGTATACACACACACACACACACACACACACACACACACACACACACACACACACACACACACACACACATATTATTTATATAGAAATTTTGTTTTTTCTCTTTTTTAATTTCTCAGTCTTTTAGGTTTCTAATACCATGACAGGAATAGATCCCATTCCCATTCCTAAGTCAAAGTATGATTAAAGTTATTGAAATTAGTATCGTTTCAATTTTTGATGTCAGCCATATGTGCTCTTCACAGCACCTGCAATGTGTCCAGTATAGGATGTTCCATTTACTATAAGTTCAATACACTGTTGGGTGTTCCTCTTAAAGTTGCATACATAACTGAAAATGCTTATGGTTATCCTTAGCCTGGGAGGCAATTTTTGCCTCAGAGTTGGCTTTGGTGGACTTGATGTGTCCCTTGAATTGCTAGTTGAGACTGTGGGAGCTTTTTGCCTGTTAGGCTTAGCCTTTCTATTTCTGGACATGATTTTCCTTCTTTTTTTTTCCTTTTATTGAATAATTTATTTTTACTGGGGGTCTACCAATGGGGGGGCTTGTTTTTGGAGTTTGTCTTAAGTTTATTTCGGTTTCATATTGCTGTTTTTATGCAGTTATTAAATGCTTAAAAAGGGTTTCTGTAAGCAGTTCTGCATAGGCCACGGTGTTTTCTGAGTTTGGTGGGAGGCTTTGAATTTAGTTATGCCAGCACCTAACAGGATGCAGTTAACCTTGGAAAGGTGCTTAATGGTTCTGGGGTTTGCTGGGAGTTTTATCTTCATATTTACTTCATGGGTGACCACTTTGTCATCTGAGCTGCCAGGTGAGGACATTATACTAGGAGTGGTCCAACATTCCCTCATATTTGTGAGTACCAGACCCAGGATATTTGTACTGCTAGTAGGTATGCAGACTAGCTGTTCCAGGGTTTTTGCACTTATAAAATCCACAAACCTTTGAGCCTGCATGTCAGTGGTTGTGTATGTATTCCAGTTTAACGTGGGATAGCTGAAATCATCCATGAATAAGGTGTTGGACTGAATGGTGAGTGATTCCAGTACATTTTAAGGACATGGTATGGTTAACTTGGGTCACAGACAGAGACCTATAGCAAGCATGAATATGGTATGGCACTTTGTTAGTTGGACATGTAGTAGCTCAAACATGTCATATTGTTTGATCAGTCTTGAGGTGTGCTTACTTTTTATGTAGAGTGATATGCCTCCACCTCTTGTCCCTTCTTATGTGGTGGCTGGTCTAAATATGTGGAAGACATTATAACCTTACACCACTGGGTTGCCTCCCACGGTCCCACGGGTCTATATTAGAAAGATGAAACTGCAAAACAGCGAATGCACTTAGATCGACCCAAAATGGTTAAACCTGCTAAATGAATGGCCACAACAGCGATTTTTTTTCCCTGGAAAACAAATCGCTGGGCCAACACACAAAAAAAAAATCTAAACACAAAATAAATACACTTAAATATACCAACTTCTAGATCGCACCACAGTGGAGGAAACGGCAAAGCCCAGACAATGGCCTAGCGATTTTTTCCCTGGAAAAAAAATTGCTGCTCTGGCTGTTCGAGGTAATGCAGCTTCGATCAATTTGGGTCGATCTAAGAGCATTCTCTGTTTTACTGTTTCATCGTTCTAATAGGAACCCACCTCCGACAGCTTTAAACCATGTCTTAGTAACTGTACAAATGTCAACATTCTCAAGGTTTAGGAGAGCTGCCAGGGAGTGCAGTTTCTTGATGAGACTCCTAGCATTGTGCAGTAACACTTTTAGTATATCTTGAATAGGCTTTACTAAGTTGGAAGACTTATCAGGTTGGCATTGCCTAAATAAAAGACAATATAGGGGTCAATAATGTTTCAGTCAATATCCAAAACCTAGTGAAGACAGGTGCAGACCATCCCTGGGAAAACAGAATGGTCTGTCAATCATATCCTCCAAAGATGACAAATATTGCACTCCTTTAGAATGACACCAATAACTAAGCCAATTGCTAAGTCAATCATCTTTTGTTAATATTGTGGCATCATCGTTGGAGAAGGCAGAATGCTTTTCAGTGCTAGGCTTATACTTGCCTGTGACACATAATCTTAAAGCTTTACCATGTCTCTATTTGGGTTCACTTTTAAATTTCAAAATCCCAGAACATAAAACCTCTAAATCATGATGTTCAGAAGTTCAAAATTTTGGAATCTCGAAATGTATCAATGGAGATTGCCGTACACTGCAGAATGGGAACTTTATCATTCTCTTCACTATAGTGTGATTTCGGAGTTGGTATATTTAAGTAGTGGGGGTGTGGGTGGGTGCATGGGGGGCTTGAACCCTTGCAAAAACGTGATGGATGAGGTTTTCTTTTTTTAGATGTTTTATTTTTCATTTTGAGATTCCAAGACCTCAAACTTCTGAACGTCAGGATTTAGAGGTTCAAGGTTTTGGGATTTCGAAATTTAAAAGTAGATCTCTCTCATCACATAGTCAAGGGAGGTAGGTCTCAGGTCATTAGATCCATCTAATGTCCAGCTTATTATTTTACTGATGTGACTTGGTACTTACTCTCTAACTGTCCTTGCAAATAAATTATTTTAGGATGTATTTACTCTCCGGGCTTGTCAAGCGTGTGCTCATATTATGTTAATGTTTTTTACAATTTTTATAATTTACTGTATCTGAGCTTTGTTTTTCCATGCATTCTGTAACTGTGAAGGTTTTCTCCCAGGGCCTCCGCTGAGAAAGGGCTTTGCCTCAGATGGACTAACCTGGTCAACAAATGTCAAATAAATAAATAATAATGCCCACATGGAATTTGACAGAGTCATACTAGTACTTGTGGTTTAATGTCCTAAGTGCATATGTGATCTGGAAGGTCCTTGCCTATGACAGGCTACTGACCATGACTGTCTCTTTGCTCAGCCTGGTGAGCATGGCATCAGTATGTCTCACAATAGAGTTTCCAGTGACCAATATATTGGGTTGAATGGTAGTTCACCTTAACGGCTTAGAGGGTGCGATATTGTGAGATGTGGTTGCATGTTTCCTGAGGAGTATTGTCTTTGTAGAGTGTTTGAGAGGTTGCTGATGACAGCGTCTAAAAGGCCTTTGATGTTTGAGTAGATTATATTTAACAGCCTCAACATATGTGAATTTATGTGTTTGATCCATAGAAGATGTAGTATATGTTACTGGCAATCTGTTTGGAGATGTCAATGTCTGTATGTGAGAGCTTTGCCTCCAAGGACATAGTGTAACTACATCTCTTGAATACTATGTCAGTCTGCTTAAGAATAAGGTCATATGTGAGTAAACATGATATAACTGCTACATTGTCTCAGGATGCCTATTTCCATCAGTCTGGCTACAGTGAGAGTAGGAAAATGCACAGCCATGGCTGCTGATTCTTGTTTTTATACTCTATGAGGGGCGGTGCAAAGGGGTTGTAACTAAATTGGGAGTTACTGTTCTGGGCGAGAGGTCTAGGATTGATCTAAAACAACATCCTTAGAGTAAGGGTTCTCTGCAGGCAAACTAGCTGCTATACACTCAGCTAGATATTTAACAGATGATGTTTTATATGGGAAACTACAACTGTAGGTCCCTCATTGCATATGTGATCTGGAAGGTCCTTGCCTATGACAGGCTACTGACCATGACTGTCTCTTTGCACAGCCTGGTGAGCATGGCATCAGTATGTCTCACAATAGAGTTTCCAGTGACCAATATATTGGGTTGAATGGTAGTTCACCTTAACGGCTTAGAGGGTGAGATATTGTGAGATGTGGTTGCATGTTTCCTGAGGAGTATTGTCTTTGTAGAGTGTTTGAGAGGTTGCTGATGACAGCGTCTAAAAGGCCTTTGATGTTTGAGTAGATTATATTTAACAGCCTCAACATATGTGAATTTATGTGTTTGATCCATAGTAGATGTAGTATATGTTACTGGCAATCTGTTTGGAGATGTCAATGTCTGTATGTGAGAGCTTTGCCTCCAAGGACATAGTGTAACTACATCTCTTGAATACTATGTCAGTCTGCTTAAGAATAAGGTCATATGTGAGTAAACATGATATAACTGCTACATTGTCTCAGGATGCCTATTTCCACCAGGCTGACTACAGTGAGAGTAGGAAAATGCACAGCCATGGCTGCTGATTCTTGTTTTTATACTCTATGAGGGGCGGTGCAAAGGGGTTGTAACTAAATTGGGATCTAAAACAACATCCTTGGAGTAAGGGTTCTCTGCAGGCAAACTAGCTGCTATACACTCAGCTAGATATTTAACAGATGATGTTTTATGTGGGAAACTACAACTGTAGGTCCCTCTGTCTATACAAAGCACTGCAAACCACTGCTGCACAGCTCATCACAGGTTATAGGAGACAAGCTAGAGACAAATCCAATCAGTAAACAGCAGCAATGCAGTATAAGTGTGTATGTGTATATATATATATATATATATATATATATATATATATATATATATATATATATATATATGACGCAGGTCATGCAGCAGCAATTCACAATTCTCTCATTAGTGTGAGTGATACTACAAGCCTAAGATCTCCAGACTAAATAAAAAGCAAACAGTACAAATGCACTAAAAATGTAATAAATGAGGCTTGGATTATATAACAATTCACAATTCTCTCACAATTGTGAGTGATACAACAAGCCTAAGCTCCCCAGACTAAATATAAAGCAAACAGTACAAATGCAGAAAAAATGTAATAAATAAGGCTCAGATTATGTAACAATTCACAATTCTCTCACTATTGGGAGTAATACTATTATCTCAAGACAAAGTAAAATGCAAGCAGAAAATGCAATAGAAATGTAATAAATGAAGCTTAGGTTCTTCAGCAATTCACAATTCTCTTGCTACTGTCAGTGATACTATAAGACTAAGGCACACAGACCAAGTAAAATGCCAACAGTAAAAATGCAGTAGAAATGAAATAATGAGGCTCAGATCCTGCAGCAACTCACAATTCTCCCACCATTGTGAGGTATACTAAAAGACAAAGTTCCCAGACCAAGTTAAAAATGCAAACAGTTGACATTTGGTTAAAAGGAGGAAAATGCACAGTTAAGAAAAATATACAATTCAGATTAACACTCTGAATATTGCAGTGTACACTCACTGCCCACTAGAATTAGCATTCGGATGCACTCCCAAAGTTTAATTTACAGTAGGGGTAGCAGCTAAAAAAGCCAACAAGTTTTAAAACACAGCGAACATTGAATCTACAGAAAAAGGCAATATGTTTCCAACAGAATAGGCAGAACAATGAGGCAAGGGCAGGTGAAAAAGGAAAACAAAATTGAACTTGGAAGGATTTAAGAAAAAAGAAGATGACAAAGATCGAAGTTGACAACATGGCTCAAGTTGTGGAAGTACAAAGGCAGTGGGATTAGAACTGTATGCTTGAAAAAGGTAATAAGCAAAGAAAACAGTGGATTAATAGGAATAATGGTGATGAAGATCGTTCTTTTGTAATAATGGCTACAAGCTGATATTACTGAATTATAAGTAGGAGATTCTTCAGATCAGGTCAGAAATTATATACTTGTAAGTGGAGGTTCAAATATTTAATGGAACTGATACTTAATATTTGAAGTAAAGACAATGAGCAAAAATGCAAGACCTTAAAAAGGCCTTAGAATGCCTTAATGTAAGGAAGTATGGAGCTGTTTCATTCATGTTGCTACAAATTAACTCTCTGCAAGGATTTACAGACAATTAGTAGGGAATTTACATCTCTCTTAGATAATCACAGCTTGTACAGGTGTTAAGACATATTTTTACAAATCACATATAGTGGGGAGAGTCAGGTCAGTGTGAAGAAAAAAAATGGCCCAGTTTAAAAAATGAAAATGTGTAGTGTATCCAAGCCTACGTTTGGGCACACGTTTAGATAGGTTGGACTGCACATGTCAAGACAAGGGAAAATAAGTTTTGAGGTAAATAATATTTGACTAACACAAGACAGAATTTTTGCCATGTCAGAAATTTAACAGTTCACAGATAGAAACATTTGAAGTATCTCTGATAACTGTTAATGCTAGGAGTACTAGTAATATAGGTATTTATAAGAAAATTTGCTACATTCCCATAAGACTGGTGTTATTACCATTTGTGAAACATGGTTAATGTTTGAAATCAGTTATGTTACGTTATAAATGTTTTTAATCCAACAAGCATTCTAAGAAAACATCAGATGGAGGTGTTATGACAAGAATAAAAGATAGTTATGCTCAATGACAACAATACTGTAAAATGTGTAACAGTAACATTAAAGACAACCCTGGACCATATAACAATTGTTCTTTTATATAGACCACCAACAATCAAGTATTGTTGACCTAGAGGAACTCATACATTATTTGCACAAAACACAGGAGGGAAAACAATAGTGGATGGGGACATAAATTTACCAGAAACAGGCTGGAATAATGTTTATTCAACAACATTGGTAAGGAAATTATTTATAATTTATGTTCAGAAACAGCAATTACTTCAGATCGTTAAAAAGCCTACCAGGAAATGGAACATACTAGACATTTTTTGTGTTCCTAAGTAAATGTTACTTCATGTCAAGTTTTACCACTTTGTTATGCAGTGATTGTGTAATCATGGGATTATAAAAGTTAAATTGCAGACAGATATTTCTGTCAAACGGAAATCTAAACCAATACTCAAAAGATTAATTCCATACCATATGGAAGTAAAACAATCACTATGTAAAACTAACTGGAGTGATGTATTCAGTGGGAAAAATGCAGAAGGAATGTGTCAAGTTTTGAGAAATTGAATGCAACAAATAAAAAAAAAGTTTACCATCAGGATCTAGGCAGACAAGGCCACGAGGATATATTTCTATAATTCCATAAGAACAAGATACTTGATTAAGGTGAGAGACAAAAAATATAAGAAAGGGAAAAGAGGGTGAAGTATACATTTTGAAAAATGAAATAAACAAGTTGAACAGACATAGTGTGAGACAGGATCAAGAAAAATGTAAGGAAATGTATATAAAGATATTGAGCATAACAGGAAACCATTTTACAGATACAAAAGATGTGGAAGGAATAAAGACATGCAAACTAATAAACTGTCTGCAAATTTAAAATTTATTCTCAGACACAACAGATTATAGAAATGTTTACAAAATCTTATACAAAGCAGTTTGGTTCCACAAAGGGGGTACTAAATTGTCCTAGTAACATCCAGGTAACCTAAGATAATGAAATTAAATTAGATTATATTGAAAATGAACTATGCAAACTGGACCAAAACAAAGCACAGGGAAAAGATGAAATTAGTAATAATGAACAGAGAACACTATGACATGACAGTACCATTGTATCTGTTATTCACTAGGTCATTTAAGTATGGAGCGATTCCTCAAGATTTGAGACATGCACATTAAACCTGTCTTTAAGGGAAGGTGGAACAGGACAGGCCCAGAGGCATACAGACCCATAAGTTTATTTTTTGCTGTGGAACAATAATTGAAAAGGTTATTTTGGATAAATTATTGTCAGAATTGGAAAGGTTGGGACTTGAAACCATATATCAGCATGCATATGTTGAAAATATATATATAATCAGCTGTAACACAGTGTTCTTATAACAATATAATAACAGATATAACCACTGTAAAATTGTGCAGTGATATAATCTATGTAGCCTTAACTTCAGCCTTTGATAAGATCATACTCAAAACATTGATCAATACATTAGAAATGAAATTAAATTAAAGTTAAGTACTTACCATAATGATAGATCTGTGCTGTATGCTTCCATCCTTCCTCAATGGCTGAGTCTTCAGTGCTGACCTCATATCTGACTTTTGCCACTCTAGACTTTAGGCTCTGAAGCTCAGGCAACTCCTCTTACCCATAATCCCCTCCTATCCCCAACAGCACCTCAGGTCAAGTTTGCCTGCAACCCCTAGACAAAGGAAAGAGCATATTGACAGATATGAAAAAACCCTGAAAATATAAGGGAACTATGTAAAAAGGATTCTGATCTGGAACTACAACAGCACAGGACATTGCTCAGGGAGAATATCACAGTTTCCTACCAGAAGCCAAAGAAAATATATATCATAAAGTGGAAGGGGGAAGGAAGAATGGAAGCAGACAACCCAGATCTATTGTTATGGTAGATACATAACTTTCATATTTGATGTCTCTTCTGTTCATTCCAAAAAGCAAGGGATGGAGTCCCCAGCTGCTTAGCTCTTGGGGTAGTCTCATGGAAGGATGTTCTAGGGGATAGCTGTACCAAAAGCTGCCCTAATCTAGGTCAGCAAATCCAACATATAATAAGAAATCAAGGTGTGAACCTTAGACCAAGTGGAGACAGCACAAATATCAACAATGGAGGCCTTAGAAAAGAAGGCCATAGAATTTGAGACAGATCTAGCTGAATGAGTTTTGACTGGTCTAGGCAATGTCAGGCCTTTTCCTTTATAAACATGAGAGATTCAATCAGATAACCATCTAGCTGAAGATACTTGTGAAACTCTTTACCCATATTAACTTTAGAAAAGGAGACAGATAGCAGATCTGTCTCTCTGAAGGATTTGGTATGATGGAGGTAGAGATGACTATATACATCTAGCAAGTAAATCATATGTTCTCCTTTACTGGAAAAATTGGAAAGAAAACTGGCAGGTTGATGCATTGTTTCAAAGAGGTCTCAGCAGCTACTTTAAGGATAAAATCTGGATTGGTTTGCAGGAATACCCTATCCATGTGGAATATAATATAAGGAGGCTTGCAGGACAAGGTCTGTATCTCCAATAGTCTCCAAGCTGAAGTTATTGCCACCAGAAAAAGTGTTTTCCATGTTACGAATTTGATATCTGACTTGACATTGGTTCAAACAGTGGTTGGCTTAATGCTTGAAGCACAATGGTCATAACTCAAGGAGAAATGGGATGAGACGCTAAGGGTGAATGATTTTCTCCAATATGAAAATTTGAAAAAGCCAAAGCTGGACCTTAACTTTAGAAAAAACTGGCTCCATTATGAAACATAGATGCTAGAAAGTCTATGATAGCTGGGAGAGGGGCAGAAAATGGGTCTAAATTCCTTTGGGAGGCCCAAACAGAAAATCTCTTCCACTTACTCTTGTAAAATTTTCTGGTAGATGGCTTTTGGGAAGAAGTAAGAATATGGACTACAGGAAAAGACAGCCTGGAACAACTAACTATCGTAAGAGGAGAAGAAACCAAGTGGTTAACTTGAGAACCTGAATGTCCTGGTGAGATTCTGGATGCATGAAAGAGAAGGTCTAGACCAGGATCCAGCACCTAGGGAGGGTGCACCAAATGTAACTAGAGGAATGGAAATCACACATGTCCAGGCCAGAAAAGGGCAGTGATGATTACTGTGATCTTACTCTCCGATGCTTTCTGCAGGGGGAACAGGACAAAACAATTTGATACACTTGGTGTTGTGGGGAGAGGAAATGAGATCACAGCATGGCTGGCCATATTGCTAGAAAATCTGCTCCAATGTTGTTGGATTGATGGACCACTTATAAGGTAGAAAGCTTGACCTGCTCAACTTGTCCTCCAGAAAGTACAATTGTGTAAGTTGAACTTACCATAACAGTATATGCCTGAATGATCATTGCTGCAGTAGGCTTATTTATAAGGGGGTTATATCCTACTAAGGATACAACAGCCAGCCTGCTTCTAAAACTTCAGGGCACCTTTCATGCACCCAAACTGTCTGGCAGCTCAAGCTGAGCTGACTAAAAGACAAGTCTGACTGCAAAGCCTTAACAGATTTCCTGCCAAAGTGATATGGAGGCTGAGCCCTGAAAGAAATAACAATGATAGGAACAACAAAAAAATGCCAACACCCTGGCATACAAAAAAAAAAAAAAACGCACAAAAAAACAAGGGGGGTGGAGGAAGGGAGTGGCAACTTCAGCAGTGATCACTCGGACATCTACTGTTATGGTAAGTTCAACTTACACCACTGTACTATGTTCATCATATTGACCACTGCTACAGTAGCCTTAGCTATATAAGTAGACTACTTAAGTGAACTGCATTTGGGAGGTGAAGAAGAGTCCAGGAGCCCCTGGGGAATGATCCTAGCAAAGCTTGTTCAGGACCTAGAGAAGGATTCAAACTTATAATGCTTTGTAAAAGTATGTACAGAGGAATACTTCTAGAATCCAACCTTTTCAAAAAGCTATAGATGAAGCCAGGGCCCTGGAAGAGTAGGACTTGACCTTGTCAGGAATAGTTTTGTTATGGTGTGTATAACAAAAGGTAACAGCCTAAGATAACAATTTGGAAATAGCCTGCTTTAACACAGGTTGTCCCTTCTTCTTACCTTCACAAGAAATGAACAACTGATCCAAAGATCTGAAAGATTTAGTTCTGTCAAGCTAGTATCTGAGTTGTCTGTGGACATCCAAGGTATAGAGTATCCTTTCTCCCTCGTTTTTAGGTTCATAGATTAGTACTAAGCTAACAACCCTTGTGGGCCATTTTAAGCCTAGCCAATTACCCCATATGAGAATCAAACCCTGCATCTTGTGGCTGTGAGGTAAACACTTTAAACATTATGACAACCTCCCAGCATTAGGTTCAGGAAAGAAAATGGGGTAAAGGGTAGTTTGGTTTAAAGTAAACTCAGATATCACTTTAGGCATAAAAGAGAGATTAGTTCTCAAAGAAACCCAGCCTCCATGGAAAATGAGACAGGCTAGACTCACTGTAAAAATTTGCAACTCAGCCTTCTTGCAGAGGTCAGAGCAATCAGTAAAACTGTTAAGAATCTCAAATCAGCCAGAAAGTGTTAATTTCTGTGACACAAAATTAAGCTCTCAAGAATGAGTCACACATTTTCTTGGAGGACTTGTTTTTCAGTATCCTACATGATATTGGAATGGAGTGATTTGGATATTTTTTATGTAAACATGATAGTTTCACTAATGTAGAGGTTAACACTATTAGTAATTTCACAGAAATTTTGTTGAATAATAATTTCATGTTTTTTGAAGGGGAATATTTTAAACAAACTAGTGGTGTCACTATGGGTACCGCTTGTGCCTCCCTCTCTGTGGATATTATCATGTGGTATTGGGAACAGAAGCATGTGTTCCCCACACAATATAATCATTATTTAATAACTTATTTGATATTTCTGAATGATATTTTTATTTAAAGTGGTAATGAAGATGCCTTAAAGGAAATCATTTTATATATTAACAGCACTACTAGTTTCTTAAAGTTTGCTTATAATTTCTCTTTTCAAAGTACTATTTGGATGTGTTATTAATTAAAGATTTCCCCCAATCTTTTAAATCTTACTTGTACAGAAAGTCTACTTTTCTAATAGCTATTTGCACTTTAATAATTGTCATCTCTTCAAGCAGAAAAGAAGTTTGGTGAAAGGACAAATGGTGCATTTTGCAAGGATTATTTCTAATGATAATGACCTGGAGAACAAAACTGTAACCTTGAAGCATATGTTTATTGAAATAGGTTATCCTGAATATATTTTGAATGATATTCATTCTGAAGTTAGCAAAGGAAGAAATGAGAAATTTTACTGCTTATTAGGTAAAGTTTTCCTGATGTCAATAAGGATAGTGAAACTTTGAATCCTGCTATTTCATATGAAGGCAGTGTGTTATTTAAATTTGGCTCTTGAAGTCAAGATATAAAAAAAACATCATTAATGATAACTGCAAAGTGTTTGAGGTGATCCAGAGATAAGGGAAAGTAGGCAATTTCCCCGTTTGGCTTCAAGAGACATAATCATTTGAAAGGAAGGCTTGAAAAATGTATTTTTTATCAACAAAGAGGGTAGTAAGGGTTTAAGGAAGGCTGAGTTGCAAGTTTTTACAGTGAGTCTAGCCTGTCTCATTTTCCATGGAGGCTGGGTTTCTTTGAGATTCAATGGTTCCAATCGTACCTTAATAACAGACAACAAGCTGTGCTTTGGGACAATAACCTATCTTCACATTTCCCAGTTACACTAGGTGTCCCTCAGGGCTCAATTCTTGGTCCCCTCCTATTCTCAATTTATATAAATGAACTTCACCTAGCAATTACTCATGCTACATGTATTCAATATGCAGATGATTCTACAATCATCTGCTCAGCTAAATCTTCATCTGAAATACAGTCCTTAACCCAGAAAATATTTACTATAGTAGAAAACTGTTTTTTACAACAATGCCTCCTCCTAAACCCCAAAAAGACAAAACTATTGCTCTTCACACCCACCTGCAAGTCCAGCCCAATTAACTTCTCAGTCCTATCCAATAACGGTACCATTATATCTCCAGACCTAACCACTAAACTGCTAGGTATAACAATAGATAATAACCTTACCTATGAAACTCACATTAACAATACTATAAAAACTGTAAACAGGAAACTGGGCTCCCTTTATAGGATAAAGCCATTCCTTACGCCACAAGCTAGAACTTCTATTGCCCATACCCATTTAATCTCCACACTCCTCTATGCTTCATCCATATATACAAATCTGACTAAAAACAACCTCAACAAACTGTCAAACTCTTATAATAACATAGCTAGATTTGCCACAGCCTCCTCTTTCAGGACCCACCACTGTCATAATCTGAAACAACTAGGCTGGCTTGAGCTACAAAACCAACTCCATTATAACCAACTTACCATTGCCCATAAAACCCTCTTCCAACCAACTAAAACTCCAATACTATCAAACCTTTTTACCCCATACAAAAACCTTAATACCTTACGCTCATCCAAGAAATTACTAGTATCCACAAGCATATCCAACAATATCTCTGGTGAGACTCTGTCCTCTAATGCTGTTGGAAAATACTGGAACCAACTTCCAAATGAACTGACATCACTGTCCTCTTTAACACTATTTAAACAAAAATTGAAACTTTACCTTAAAACATACTAGTTATGCCCCTGTACAAACCCAGACTAATCATAAATGTCATTGCTATCATCAGCACTGTTGACCCAGTATTTCTCAACCATTACTTTTACTTTCATGGACTAATCCATACCTGTTCCTTACTCTATAAAAAAAAAAAAATGTTTTTTTCTTCCTTGAAGATACAGTTTCTAGCAAATTTATATAATGTTCTGTAATAATTTTTTGTATTCAACAATTGAAATGTTATGTAATAATCTGCTATTACTTTTTGTACATGCATTTATATGTTAACCATTTTATGTTTATCTTTTTGTTAATCTTTTCAACTGGAGCTTAACTCCCCGGGCCTCTGCTGAAAATGGACATGCATCCAATTAGACTAGCCCGGTCAACAAATGTAAAATATATAAATAAATAAATATTACAAAATGTAGAGCTTGTCACCAATGTAGCTTTATTTATGAATGGGGAGATTGTAAGCCTACCCAATATTGATTATACATTTTGCTTTCATCAAAGTTTTAACTGTAAAACCTCAAGAGTTGTTTATTTTGCTTTTTGTAATGTCTGCTATTTATTTTACATAGGAAAAACTGAGCGATCCCTCCAAAAAGGGTCTATAAACATCTGTAAAATGATCACCACAAAAAGTGACAAATGCTTTTTATAGGCACAGTGTTAGTTGTGTGGAAAATAAAAAATATATTTTTTTTTATTTGAGAGCAAGTGGTTAAGACCATACCTTACAGTATAGGGAACTTTTATGGCAGGTGTGATTAAACGCAAGTGAGAAGCCAGGTTAAATTATGCTGTTTCCTTGACTACTTTACTGAAACAGAGAGCAAAACAATTATAGTTCCTTCCTTAGGTTTTGTTTCCTACATATATGTTTTAATTGTTCAATGTATATTTTTAATAGGGTGATTTTTATTGAAATATTTCTACTGATATATTTGTGCGGTATCTGTGTCTTTAATATGGTTTTCAGTTGGATTAATTTAATATGTAAATGGACTGTGTGTGATTGGTTTAACTTTAATTGATTGCATTATTTAATGATATTTTATGGTGATCTGTTCAGTTCTGGTGAAGTCCCAAGTACATGGGACAAAAGTGCGTAACTTAAAAAAAAATCTATTTTTCTACAGTTGCTTGAAGAAGTGTGATCGACTAAAGCTATAGCTGCTGAGTCCGATTTGAAAAAAGTGTCACATTCTAAAACTAGTCTCAGAGAAAGAGAAAAATAAACTCCTACTGGAATAATCAGAAAAGGACTTTGCTTAGTCTGAATCAGAAATATGAGAGGAAAAAAAATGTATCTATCCATGCAACTTCCTGTTGTGATTCAGAATCTTGAACCTGTTCAGGAAAAGAGGAACCCTTCTTTCTTTCACCAAAAACTAATTCACAAGAAGGATAAATAGCCTGAATTAAACTCTGTGTGAGACTCGGTAAACTACTCCTATCCAAAAAAAATTGAGACTCCTATCCAAATAAATTTGAGGAGGAGTAGATAATTGCTTGGGTTTCTGTTTCTTTTTGACAGGAAAATGGGGCCAATCTTGTTATTGCTTCCCCAGGGATGGGCACAGTATTCTGTCACAACAGGGAAACATTCCTTGTTCCCTCTCCCAGGACCAAAAAGAGTGACTCTCCCTTGCACTCTGACGGAACCCCAAAAGCCGCAGTGGATGTGGCTAACCTCTGGATCATAGTGGCTGCATGTGCTTCACCAGAGGGATCTGACATAAAAGATAAGTGCTTTTAGATGCAACAAATGGCCACAGCATAATCATTCACCTGTAGCTGCTAGTCTGCTGTGGTGGCAAAAGCTGTTTGGTTATGGCTAGAAGAAGGACCAACAGTGGGACTTGAGTCTGTTCCATGGTCAAGCTGAAAATGGTTCCTCTTTCCCAGGGAAGACAATCAGCAATTGCCGGAAAATAATACCAGTCCAAAAAAGTTATTTTTTGACAGAAAAAAGACACAATTTCTCCACAGGAAAAAAAAATGTTTTCAGTTACTTTACACTACTTTTAAACTGACAGAAAAAACATTTAAAAAAATGTTACAGTCCCAAAACAGTATATTAAAGCAGAACACTCCTAACTTTAAGATGGCTTTCCTACAGGGGAAAGTAATAAATCAACAAAATTAAGAAAATTAATTTTTTTTCCATAGGGAACTTATGTGACCAGCAAAGGAAAATATAAGCCGACCACTGATCCTCAAAAGTCTCAGAGGAGCGTACTCTACAGTTCCTGTAAAGGTCTTAAGGGCTTTGTGCCCAAATTTGTCTTTTAGTCAATGCAGATTGAACTGCTTGACAGTTTGGGTAAGTGGAAGGTGCCCTGAAGCTTTGGAAGCTCTATGGCTTTTATATCCTTGGCAGTATATAATACCCATATAACTAAGGGTACTGCAGCAGTGATCAGTCTGATGAACATCAAAGAAATTCTCTGGTATATGTATGTGTTGCTATCAGAAAATGATCAGAAGATATCGCCCACTGCCACACTCTCACCACTTCTCAACCTAAGGGATAGGAACATGTTTCCCCTTGTTTGTTGATGTACCAAGCTGCTGACATGTTGTCCATCTGGACAGAAGTCACCCCTAAAGATAGGATTTCCTGGAAATCCTGCAATGCTAGGAGAACTACCCACATCTCTAGAACACTGATTTGTAGACTAGTCTCAAAAGGGGACCACATGGCTTGGACTGACTTTTTCATGCAATGCCTCACCTGCTGGGAAGCATCCATGGTCATTTTTGCTTTGGTAGGGTAAAATATAAATGGATGGCTTTGATATATCTTGGGAGACTGAATCCACCACCTTATACTATATGTGTCCTGCAAATATTTGTCAAACAAATGCAGAAACTCATGGTTTGGTATCCTCACATTTTTCTGCCGTTAGAAGTAATGCTCTGATATATAAACTGGTAATTTATTCTTGTTAGTTAGTTGGCATTTAGTTGGCATTTTACTCTATATTTTAAATTTATCATTTACTATTTTGAATTATTTTTAGTTTGTAAACAGTAGTTTTGAATTTAAAAGCACCTTAAGCTGAAATCTAAAATGGCCCTGAGGACCTTATGTTTTCTTTGGTACTAAACCTAATGTAGAATAATACCTTAATCTTTCTGGTCTGGTGTAACCTTTTGAATGGCTCTTTTTGTTAGAAGATTCTTTTCTTGCTGCAATTTTCTGATAGAGTTGGATGTTGGGCAAAGGTAAGGGTAGAGGCCAAAGGAGGGTGTGGAATAGGAGTGTATAACCTCTGAATGTTCATTTGTCCTGTGGGTTAGCCAGCCATGCAGGACAGTCAATGACTCCCACCAGAAGGGAGTAGTCAGGCAAGACCTCAGGCATTCTGTTGCTGCAACCCAAGTATGAATCAAAGCCACTTTGCTATTGCTAGGTACCCCAGTCTTAACAGGAAAGGAAAGAATCTTCAGAAAGTTGCTACAGTAATTTGTATTTTTCTAGTCTGATGGTTTTGTTGCTGATGGCCTTGACAAGCCATAATTGCCATGGATCTTTTTTATCCTTGGAAAGGCATGTTAAATTTTAAATTTTATGCTAAGAGACATCGATTTTCCCCTCTTTTTCCATGCTCTTCAAAGGAGTTTTAACATGTGAACTAAAGACAGTTGGGCCCTTATCAACTTACAGGAATTCTCTGTAGCTTGGGTCTAACCAACAGGAAAAAGAAACGTTATTTTTATGTCAAAATTCAAAACAGAAGACACAGCTGTCAATCTGAGCTACAGATGTTGTTTCAAAGTTCCAGACAGCAGTTAAGTTCAGTGACCACAACATTTTGTCAACTAGGTCTTCCTGGAATTCTGTGACGTATGAGAGGTAGTTTGTAAGTTTCAAGGAAAAATAAAGGATGCATAATGTCACTTCCCAAGATGGTCCATAATCCTGGATTTCTTGTCAGTGGATAAACTAAAGAGCACTGCAGGGCTGGAGACTCTTAAAGGGCTGCTGCCACAACTATATATTATCAGGCTTGGGAGTCTCTACCCCTTAAAATCCATAATAGGATGGGGAAGCCTGTCTGGTTTTCTCAGTACTGGACTTAACAAATAATCTTACAAGGGGGCCCTCTATTGGGATGCTTCCCATGTGGCCATTGTACACATTGCAATAATATGAGTAAAACAAAGGAATTTACTAGTAGGAACACTGGTGAAGTTTTTTCTATTAGATTCTTTGCAAATTGTCAGTCAGACTGGGTGATTTATTTGGCATCATGCAATTGTTCAGTGTTTTATATAGGACAAACTTTCCGCTGTGTCAAATTTAGGATCTCAGTGACATTAGGACTTGTAAAACTATGAATGCACTGTATAAACATACAATTAAACATCCAAATGCCAAGTTTAGATTTACTGTGATTGACATACAACGGAATACAGGTAATAAATCTGGTTGGCATGCAATATTAAACAACATGGAAAAGAAATGGATCATTAAATTGGGTGCACTTTTTTCCCCTGGTTTAAATGAATATATATAAAAATGAATGTATAACTGTATGCAATTTTGCCTATGGACTGCAGGTAGCGCTGGACCACTCTATATATATGTTGTGGATTTTGTAACAGTTACAAACACTGAGGAAGGCCTAAGGGCCGAAACTGGTATGTTTCTTTCCCTCTTCCTTCAATAAACGGAATATGGTCCACTGGTTGCTGGCTCTACCATGTTTTTGTATTCCTCTGATGTTTCTGAGCTGTGCAGTAGCCGTACATGCAGAGGTCTGACTTACTTATCTTGGATTTACTCCTTTGCTGTTGGTCGGTGGAATGCTATTATTTTCAGGATTATTCATCTAAGGAAGGATGGATTTTGGTTCAATTGTGTCACCTTGCAGGACATAAACTTTTATTTCTTATCCAGGGAAGTCTACTACGATTTGGAATACCACTAACGAGTGCATCTAAAACATTGTTATTGCTACAGGTACTGTTTTCCATTTAAAGGCTATGGCCTTTTTTTCTGCATGCTTCAGACTTGGCATTTGATAAATGTTCCTTTAAACAAACGAGTTTGATGGTGTTTATCTTGTGGCCAACTAGTCCTACAAATATATTTTTTCAGTGTTTAACAACAGTGTGAGCGATTGGGACTGTTCAATATACGGATGGGAAGATCTTGCTACTGAAAGCGGATGTTTTCTTGTATTATATACGCCCGCTTTATTTTTGCTGGAACAATTGTGTGCTTTCATGGCCATATAAGACTTATAAATATTTTTCTAATACTAGTTCAGTGCTTGACGGAAACTATTGGGACTTTTTCAACACAGGGACATCATGCTAATCATACGGATGCTTTTTATAATATTCACTTGGTCTGCTGAAGAATCTTGGACTATTAAGGTTAAACATATGTAACAGCTTTCTCATCAGTGCTCGATGTGAATTATAGGGTCTGTATTAATGCTGGCATACAAACGGAAGGTCCCGACATTGTAAGCGGATGACACCCGCTTTGTTTTACTGAAATAATTTTGGACTTTCAGATTTATATGGTATTTGATAAAAATATTACATGTATGTGAGAATGACGTTTTTTCACTTAATTTTCAGCTTTTTCTGAAAATTGTATGTAACATCAGAATCCGAATGTTTAACATTTGATTTATGTTAATTATTCTAAACTGTTTGAATGTGGGCACCTAAATGACAGATACTGGTGGGGTTGTTTCTTGGTTTTATGATACCCACTCAGTTTTACTGTGATAACTCTTGGCTTTTGGACTCTTCCATTACATGGGCGAGTTCCAAGGGCTTGAATATAAGTTTTGTTTCTCTTGAAAGTTTCATGTCACATCAGAATTGTTATATTTGATTTACAGGGCTTATACTATAGTTTTACATTAGATGTGATATACTATGGTTGAATGAGATTGAGTGATTTAATGAAGTTGGTTAACAGATAATACAACTTGAATATTTAGCATCTTTTGGATCAGATGCTTTTTGGTCCATAACAGTCTTAAAAATATATAGCTCTACTACTTAGGACTATTGGACCAGATATTATAAGGAAGACATTTATTTCAGATATTAAAAACTTCAATCTATGTTTGTTTCATCAGGCACCCTTACTATATGACACAAGCACATTATGCTTCAACTTTAATATATACAGGCATCTTAATACAGTACTGTATTTTTACCTTGTCAATTAATAATTTCATTTATGTTTTACCAATGAAACTGATACTTGTTGGTTGGGATATTTAAAGAATATTTTAGGTTTACCCATGCAATAGATGCAGTTTACAATGGAAACAAGAAATTTCATTGCTGGCCTGAGGGCCCTAATTCTTAGAGACATTTAGCATCCTAACCTCTTTTGAAAGTGAAGGTTCTGTCCTGGTTATTGCAGGTTTTATAATTGGCAACTCAGGTATAACAGTGGCCCAAAAATTTTTTCTCCCTTTTTCAAGTATTTGCAAATTTATTCAACTTTACTTTCAGGTGAGGTCCCCTCAGTTTTTTGGCACAATACAACAAATTATCAAACTACATTGAATGGTCACACACATGTTTATTTTTATTGGAACTCAGTACTGTATAATTATACAGGGACTGTTATTGTTCCTTGATTCATATTTGATATTTATGACCAGGGTGTAAACATAGCACTTGGAGTAGGGATCAATCAAGACTCATTTAATATAGTAGCTATCATTGCTTACATCCAGTTGGTCTATGCTTTAAACACTTTATGTGTCAAGTTTCGTATATATAATAGTCTAACAGGGGCCTGTGTAGTCCTCACATTCAAAGATACTTTTTCTCATCAGAGTTTTGGTGGGGACCTGGCACTGTTTAGATACTCCAGATTCTATTATCTATTCGTAACTTATTGTATGTTGTAACAGAATTGATATTTTTATTATGGATCTCACAGAATTACTGAGGGGCCTCTCAGCTGATAGGAATGATTTAGCAGCATTTGAACTTACTAATTTGGGGCAAGATATTAATAAGGAAGCTTCTGCAACAATTAACAGTTGTGAAACTTCATTTCAGAAATTGAACAAAAGTATGAGGGCACTAAGGACGAACGTGTGGCATGCTAAACTTTTCAAGGCATACTTGGCCAAAGATATATCACCTAGGGGACTGAGGGTAAAGATACAACCGCTGGTTTCAGAAGCAGATTCCATTTTATTGGAACAATGGGCAGAAGCTCAACATAAATCAGCAATGGGATTTGTTAAAATTTTGGCGGCATATCATGAGAGGACCATAGACAAACACATATTAGAAATCACTGATATGTGTAATGATATCAGTAAATTTGAAGGTCAGGAGGGCTATTCTAACAACCTTCAGAAATTGGGACAGGACCTTGTCAGCTTTGAACAGACACTGAAAGATAAAAAAATGGTTACATTTCACCGTGACTTAAGTGATTATGAAGGGGGACACCCCTTTTCAAGTAACAAACATGTTAGGTTTGAGCCTTCCCATAGGAAGGTCAATAAAAAGAAGAGACCCAGGTCTATCCTGAAAAAATCGGAAAAATCGAATAATTCAATTTGTGATGAATCAGGGGAGGATTCCTCCACCACTTTAGAGTCCAGTATACAACATTCTGCTGATTTGCCAGCTTCTAAAAAAAGAAACTCTTTGGGCCCTTTAGCCAAAGGTACAAACGGGGTGGGAGGAAACACAGGGGTGGAAAACATGATAGACCTATTGAAACTGATTGTTCAGAAATAAACAATGTGTTAAACATTTCATCTACAACACTGTCCACAACACAAATTCAAATTCTTAATAAAGGACTTAATTTTATTCCTGTTTTTTTTTTATTTCTGAAGATTCATTTGCTAATGATATCTCTGAGTTTTGTAGATTACTCAACCTGAAACTGTTTTTTCAGACAGAAGGCAATTTAGATTATGATGCCAGATTCAGATATCATAAATCAACATTTATGCCACCCATGCATCCGATTGTATCCATGTTCTATAACTCCACTCTCAAAGATTTACACTTCATTTTCAAGAATTCCCATGTCAAACAGAATAATGTGTCCAGGAAGAAGATGGACACTATTGTGGAAGTGGCTAACAGCAAGAAACTAGTAATACTAACAGCAGACAAGGGGGGTGCCATTGTAGTACAGGATTGGTCATCATATAATTCTGAAGCGATGCGACAATTATCAGATAATAGATACTATACACATATGGTGATCGATTCTACACTAGGATTCAAAAAGAAAATAGATGAATTCTTACAACTAGCTAGGGAGGAAGGCATTATAACACAAGATACTCAACATCATCTTACAGTAACAGATCCCTGTAACCAATACATTTACTTCCTCCCTAAGATACATAAGGACCCAAATCATCCACCTGGTCGACCGATAGTCTCGGGTAGAGGTTCTATCACTGAACCATTATCTCAATTTCTCACATTACATCTCAAGCCTTTGCTCCAATGTGTTAGAGCAAGAATACAAGATACGACTGAATTCCTCCAAATAATAACAGATATGCAGCTTGAGGAAGGGTGGTATTTGTGTACTTTGGATGTCTCTGCATTATATACTAACATCCCCCATTGCGCTGGCCTAGATGCTTTGGAATATTGGTTAACAAAATCAGAATTATATCCCCCAGGTTTCAATACACTGTTACTATGTATGGCAGAACATGTGTTAACCAAAAATGTGATATTCTATGGCAATGAATGTTATTTACAGACCAAAGGCACGGCCATGGGGGCCTCATTTGCTCCCATATACGCAGACCTGTTTATGGCCTACATTGAAGACCAAATTATTTATGACAGAGCTCATAACATCTACATTGATGAAAATGATATATGGAGGAGATATTTGGATGATTGCTGGATGGTATGGAGATCTGACATCATATATCTTAAGGAGTTTGTGACTTATTTGAATGAAAACAAATGGGGTATTGAATTTTCGATAACTTATGACACTAATCAGATCACCTTTTTAGATGTCTTAGTAACAAAAATGTAGATCATACACTAACAGAACTTTATCATAAATATCCCCAATACAACTCCTTACTCCATGCCTCCAGCTTTCATCCCCCCCATATTTGCAGAAATATTCCAAAATCACAATTTCTTCACCTGAGGAGGATTTGTTCAGAGGAAAGCACATTTACCACCTATGAGTCAGATTCATCCACAAGGTTTTCCAACCGTGGATATAAAAAAGGTGATATCGTTCAAGGTAGACGGTATGCTACTAACACAAACAGGCAGAATCTACTACAATACAAGGAGCATAAACATAAATCAAACTCACAAATTAGATTGGTCACTACATATGGGAGAAATACAAACACTCTTATCAACTGTGTGCAGAGACATTGGAATATATTGTTAGCAGATAATAAACTTAGGGCAATATTGGATGATAGATGCCACTTCTCATATAGACGGGGTCGGAACATGGGGTCCTTTTTCAACCACTATAAACATATCAACAAGAATGAGAATTTATCTAAACAAATAACCTTACAAGGGGGCCCTCTATTGGGATGCTTCCCATGGGGCCATTGTACACATTGCAATAATATGAGTAAAACAAAGGAATTTACTAGTAGGAACACTGGTGAAATTTTTTCTATTAGATTCTTTGCAAATTGTCAATCAGACTGGGTGATTTATTTGGCATCATGCAATTGTTCAGCGTTTTATGTAGGACAAACTTCCCGCTGTGTCAAATTTTGGATCTCAGAACATCTTAGTGACATTAGGACTTGTAAACATATGAATGCACTGTATAAACATACAATTAAACATCCAAATGCCAAGTTTAGATTTACTGTGATTGACATTATACAATGGAATACAGGTAATAAATCTGGTTGGCATGCAATATTAAACAAAATGGAAAAGAAATGGATCATTAAATTAGGTGCAGTTTTTTCCCCTGGTTTAAATGAATATACATAAAAACGAATGTATAACTGTATGCAATTTTGCCTATGGACTGCAGGTGGCGCTGGACCACTCTCTCTCTCTCTCTCTATATATATATATATATATATATATATATATATATATATATATATATGTTGTGGATTTTGTAACAGTTACAAACACTGAGGAAGGCCTAAGGGCAGAAACTGGTATGTTTCTTTCCTTCTTCCTTCAATAAACGGAATATGGTCCACTGGTTGCTGGCTCTACCATGTTTTTGTAATCCTCTGATGTTTCTGAGCCATGCAGTAGCCGTACGTGCAGAGGTCTGACTTACTTTTCTCAGTACTGGAGCCACTGTAGCACAGATTTCCTGAGTCACACTGGTGGCTATTTTCAATAATGGCATCAAGAGGGGAACCACCCAAGAAGCTTGCTTACAGGATCAAAAGGCCTACTGAAATGTCCTCTGTAGGGTGGGATACTGGATATCTGGGTTGTTCTCCCCTTTACTACATCATTTCTAAGAATTTCCCAAATTTGGGCTGATCTGAAAGAGATGCACAGGAACTGGCATCATCCTTGGCTTTAACATTGAGTGTGGGGGACTCAGTAGGTAAATATACTGCTTCTGCTTGAATATGTGCTTATAGCTGTCTTCTGAGGTGAAGAGTTGAACCTGAAGAAGATGCATGCTTATGTGTCTAGTCCTTTTGGTCCATATGTCCTGCTGTACGACAATCAGGGTAGCCATAGGGCACAGAAAGGAGCTAGACTGTTGTCTATAATCTTGCAAATATCTCAGAAGGGGATAAATGTCAAAGACAGCCATTGCATGGATTGTTTGTTGTAATAGAATTGATGTTGGCATTAATTTCATATTCCCTGCCAAGAGAAAAAAATACTGACGGCTGAAAGATGAATCCCAGCAGCACCAGCATCAACATCAGCAAACTTAGCGTAGAGCTTGGTTCCAGTGTTTTAACCCCTAGTGGCTGCTCTAAGAAGGCATTCACACCAGAGATTCTAGGGACAGCTGAGTTTTCAAGTTTGAAAACTGCAGTGTCAAAGTTAGTCTATAGGTTGCCACCCCTTAGTATTAACAACATCATCACATGGATCAGTATCGGAAGCCTTAGAAACAGCACTGATATTATGTGTGCTAGTATGAGAAAGATCTGAAGACATACAGAAAGGATAAAAATACAAGAGCCCCTGTCTGCCATGGAAGCTATTGAGGATGTGAACACAAAAAAGTTTTGAGCACAAAGAACAGTGCTGACAAATTTATCATAGTCAATTTCAGGTGCTAATAAAACAGATTATCTTGTAGATGCTTGTCAACAAATGAAGTTAACTTTGCACGTTGGTTAACTTAAAGGGAAGTTTGTTCATTGTTATTTGCAGCATCACTTAAGAAACCTCTTCTTCAGTTTTCTTTTTTTTTTGTGAAAACTTTTTGGAAAGGAAAACCATTGTTAATCAGGTTTGTGAGCTTATGTTTACATATCTGAGGACAGGGGGAGTCAGTGAAAACATGAGAAACTGCTGATTACAAGATCAGTGTTGAGGCTTTCAGCTCCAGTAAAACTTCAGTCTCCAAAGAAGACGTACTGGGCTAGGTCAAAATGGCTTTCTCATAAATATCATATTAGAAGTAAAATTGACAAATTTCACATTTATGATTACTATGTTGCTTCCCCACGCAAAATAAGGGATTCCAGATACCTAGATAACCATCTGGCTAAAAGTGTGTGGTCACTGGCCATTCCACCAAATGTACCTAAACAGGGTGAATGAACACGTGCCCAACATGCACTAGAGAGAGGCATGTTCCTCATGACGAAATGTACAGTAGCATTGACTAAGGAGTATTGCCAATGTCCAACCCTAATGGGTGGTGTGCTTTCATCTAGCACAGACATCAGGAATGCCAGCATCCAAAACAATGAAGTAAAGTAGCAGCAAGTGTCCCTGATGCAGTCAGCACAACTCACTTCAACCACTGATGTTGTTAACTAAAGTGAGCCCAGTTCCCCACTTACCACCTGTATAGACAATCCTATTCTGATATTGCACAGATATGAGAATGGCAGCTATAACTTTATTATGCATGTTCAAGGTTGAGTGCCAACCCACTAGATGTGTGACTTACAGTGATGATTCCCCACTGCCAGTTGCTATAGAAATACTTTGGCCATTTTCCAAAACATTACATGTGGTAATTAATCATGATTCCAAATTAAACATGTTTTGTACTTAACCTGGGCTGAGATCATATTCCTGCATTTACACTTTGTAAAATGTGCTTGGCCCATAAAAGGGGGATATGCCTCAAGTCACAGACAATACAATACAACAACAAAGCAGCAAGAAACAGAGTCACACACACACACACACACACACACACACACACACACACACACACACACACACACACACACACACACGTGCGGGCACACACACCCACTCACACACACTGATGTTTGATAGTGTGTCAAATGGCAATTTGTTAGACTCTATTTTTGGGTGAGTAAGTCTTGGGAATTGCGAGAACTTTAAATGCTGCTTTATTCAAAATGAGGAAGATCGAATGTTTATCAGTCATGTAAGTGGAATTAAGTTGGGAATGCATGCAGTGCTTGCAGGTTAGGGTTTACAGAAGGGATTTATTTCCAACTGCTCCCCCCACCACAAGGAACATCATTGCATTAGTCTATCCATAGCCAGATGACTTCCAGTTACCAATAATTAAGCTACTTTTAGAGTCTCTTCTTTTCAAATTACTTTAACCAGGTGCTTTTCTGCCTGCTGCTGTCAAACCCTATAATAAACAACCTTCTACAACCTCTACAAAGTTTCTCAATTGACTCCCTCCCTCCAACCCCACCCCAACTAAACTGCACTGTACTGAGCACTCCATATTCATTCTTGCAAGCAAACTCTGACAATCCGACCTCACCCCCACCTAAAATAAATTTGTTTCCTGACTTTCAACAACCCAAAGACAACGCCACCAAAAATATGACTAAAAGTGCTTTTCCACTAGGCACATCACTTAACTCCTCCCTCACCTATATACCCTCTGTTCTCGTCTGTTGCTTACCTGCCATATTTACTACCAAAATTAATCTAATTTTTGCTGAAAGAGATGACTGCAATTTGAGAATAGGCAAGAGGGGGTTGGAATTTACTAGAGGAAACTGGCAAAAGAACCAGGGTATTGGGAACAAATAATTAGAGAGAGGAAGGTAACAGAATGGGAAGAGGCCCAGTAGATATTCAGAATGCAGGCTAGAGACTGCCTTCCCTATCAGGATTGCTATCAGAGTACAGGCAAATAGAAAGGGACAGGGAAATTGTAAGTAAAAGACCTGTACTGGTAGAGTGTTAGTTGAATCAAGAACATAAACTGTTGTTAGAAAGGGATAATTAGTAGGACCATAAAATATTGCACGATAACTGTAGGAATCAATCAGAGGAGGTTAGAAAAGATTGGGAAGAGAGATTCAATAAGCGATTCAGAAGGAAACAATGGGGGGACATATGCATGGCTCCCAAATATTCACTAAAGTCTAGAAGATTTAGGATTTTTTCATGGAAGTCTTTTTATACTCCAAGCAGGTGCCAAAGAATTTTTTGTCAGGTAGATGTAAATGTTTGAGGTGTGATGGGGAAGAAAGAAATAACTGGGAACATATGTTTTGGTATTGTAATGAATTGGCAGACTTTAAAAATTCCATACAGAGTACTGTTTCAAAAATACTGGGCAAGTAAATGGATGTAAATAATGAAAAGATTTTTTGAGCTGGGGTACAGGATCTGAACTGCCTAGATACTGTAAGGCTTTGTTAAGTTTAATTCTGGTGACTGCCAAAAAAGCAATTTTTAGGAAATGAAAATTAAAGTCTAAACCAACTATATTTGAAGCACTGAATATTGTAATAGAGATAAGAGAACTGGAAATGGGATCTTAAGAAAAGGGTAGGAACAAATTAAATGGAAAGTTTGTGAACAACACATGCATAAAAATGTTTTGGAGGAATGAGGTTTAAGAGAGGGCAGAAACTGACCAATTTATGTAATGTTGGATTGATTATATTGCACAAAAATATATGTTTGTAACTGTGGACAGGTTAATATGGTTTGTTTCTTTTATATAAATGTAAGTTTGCCTGTGTCACAAGTGATAATTCAATAAAGGTGTTTACAAAAAATAATCCAGTTTTGTTTTTCCTGCTCTGTTAATATGTTTTTCTCATTATTTCAATTCTCTGGTAGACTTTGTACCTTCTGCGATTATTTGGTGTGATTCTATTAGTTCTATGTTGTTAATTTATTTACCTGAGCTGTGCCTGCAAATGATCTTTTGAGATCAGTGTACTACTCCAGTAAACAAATGTATATAAATAAAAAGGGCTAGGTAAAGGGGATAGCGTATGTGGTGCATGTGTGTGAGTGTATGTTGGTTAGGTTTCGATTAAGGGTTAGGTAAAGAGATATGTAACTGTATATTTGTGTGAGTGCAAGTGTTTCCAGGTTAGGGTAAGAATAAGGCCTAAACTGGTGCATTATGGGAGAAGGAGAAGGACTAAGTTGCCTGAGAAAGTATCATGTATTGAGCAGTTCTAATAATTACTGTCATTAATTATGTTATTAACAAAGACAGACCTCTTCATACCATGTCAGGTAGATCTACTGAGCTGGGAGATGGTAGGGAAGGTGAAATTGAAAGGTTTCTTTAGTGATGGGAGGACAAAGAGTTTGTGCTTTCTGAGGAGCTACAGGAGCCATATGGGATTAAGAAGAGAAGACAGGTTCCAGACAAAATGAGGAAAAAGGATGAGAATTAAAAAAAGCAAGTGAGAAGATGGCTTAAGAGTATGTTGAAGCTTGGACAGCATGTAAAGTAAGCATGTGCTGGGTTAAGATCCACGGATATAAGCAGTAACAGTGATACCACAAGACTAGAGTATATGGAAGAACTGGGTTAATGTATGGGAGGAGCAGAGGGAGGATGCTGTGTGACAGGAAGTAATTCAGATGTGGAGAGAACTCAAAAAGCAGTGGTATAGTGTTTAACTAGCACATGGAGGTATTCCACCTTACCTACATCATACCATTCAGACTCTATAAATGTAGAATGAAAGTAAGTTATCAAATGCTAGAGTTGTAGGGAAGAAGGTCTGGGTATTATGAAAAGAGGCAAGACATGGGAGAAAGCTTAATTGGAAATGGAGGATAGGTTAATTTGGGGTAACAGAGGAGGGCAATTGTTGACCTAGGAAGGAAAGTGGGTTTTTATGATCATATTAAGTTTGGTTCAGAATAAGAAAACAATGGAAGGAAGACCGGGTTTGATGGTGGAGTAAGTTAAAGGTGCAGTGGCTGGTTAACGAATATAAGAATGTGAATAAGAGTAGAGTATGGGCTGCAGGGGAAACATAGTGGTGAGGTACATGGCACAGCTGGTACAGAATAGTGGGATGGCTGAAGGGGAGTTGTGAGAGGCCATTGCATATTAATTAGGGTGGTAATGTGAGAAGGCAGACAAGCCAAGTGCTATAGTGTTTGTGGTGCGTGAAAAAGTTTAGATAGTGTAGATTCATACTAGTGAGGAAATGATTCACTTTTGATGAAGAAAAAATGCTGAAAACCAAAAGTCTTGACCGGAAAAAATGCTAAACAGCCCCAAACAACTTTGAAGTGCGAAATTGCTGGTATGTATTCCAGTACAAATGGAAAAAAAAAGTACAGTTTTGTACCTACCATAAATGTAGATGTTCGAAGATCCACATTGCTGCAGTCCTTACACTTGGGTAGTCCGCTGTCCTCGGTCGGCCCGAATATCAAAGTATAAGGCTGACGTCGGTCAAGGCGCATTTGACTGACATCAGGACGTCAGGGTACAAATGCGCATGACCGACGTCATATCCTCAGTCTTTTCTTGCCCCAGATGTCAGAAGACCCTAAAAATAAAGGTCAAAAACCAAAAGACAGCAAACCAACAACCAACCATCCTAGCACTAAAAATATGTACAATATATACAATGGACCATAAACACCCAATTGACCACCCAACCCACACAACCGCCTCTAACAACAGAGGGGAAGGAGGGAGGGTAAATTGGACTGCAGCAATGTGGATCTTCGAACATCTACATTTATGGTAGGTACAAAACTGTACTATGTTCTTCATCTCACATTGCTGCAGTCCTTACACTTGGGTAGAATCCCAAAGCAGAGGAAAGGGAGGATGGCCAAATTATAAGGAAGCAGGAGCTGCTAAAATGCCCTGCAAAACAGCAGTGGCAAAACCAGCCCTGGATTTAGAGTAAAGTGGTAGGTGATAATGTCTGGAGAAAGTATGCACTGTACTCCAAGTAGCTGCCTCCAAAATATCCTTAGTTGCAACCCCTCTCAAAAAAGCTGTTGAAGTGGCAGTAGCCCTAGTGGAATGAGGCCTAATCCCAGCTGGAACTTCCTTGCCATGATGGGAATAACAGAAAGCAATGCAAAACCCAATCCACTTAGAAATAGTTTGTTTTGACACAGGCTTGCCCTGAGAACTCAAAGCAAAAGAAACAAATAACTGCTGAGACTGCCTGAACCCTTTAGTTCTGTCCAAATAATAATGCAACTGCCTGTGTACATCTAAAGTGTGCAAAATCCTTTCCCCTTTATTTTGGGGATTTGCATAAAAGGTAGGCAAATGAATAGTTTGGTTTAAAGCCACACTAGAAACCACTTTAGGCATAAAGGAAGGATTAGGACGTAAAGATACCCTATCCTTATGGAAAATTAAGAAAGGCTCAACTGCCATAAGGGCCTGCAACTCAGAAACCCTTCTTGCAGAGGTAATAGCCAACAAAAAAGCAGTCTTCCATGATAAAAACTTCAATTCAGCAGTAGCTGCAGGCTCAAAAGGTTGTAGAGTGAGTTTCTCCAACACAAAATTGAGATCCCAAGCAGGAGTAGGAGCTTTTCGTGGGGGTCTTATATTCTTTGGCCATCTAAGAAATTGCTTGAACAAAGGATGAGAAGAGAATGGTGGGCCACAAACATAGTGAGCGAAATTGCTGCAGCATGAACCTTAATAGAAGAGAAGGACAAACCTTTGTCCAGTAACTCAGTAAGATATTGAAGAGCCACACTTAAATTAGGCCCAGAAACATCAAAATCCTTTGCTGCACTCCAAAACAAAAATCTCTTCCATTTGTCTGCGTACACTTTCCTTGTACTAGGCCTTCTGGCTTCCAAAATAACATTTAAAACTTGTTGTGGAAGTGGAGGCCCACTATGGTTCAAAACAGAATATGCCAGGCTGTTAGGTGCAGAGAGTGAAGCTTGACATTGAGCAAATGACTGTCCTCCTGAGACAACAGGTGTGGAATCGAAGGCAAAGGCCATGGAGGCTTTCGTACCAGGCTCCTCAGTAATGGGTACCAATGCTGTCGAGGCCAATCTGGAGCTATCAAAATCATCCTTGGCTTGTCTTGTCTGGCCTTTAGTAGTACCTTTGGGAGGAGAGGCAGAGGCGGAAAGGCATGCACATGAAGACTGCTCCAACTGAAAGAAAGAGCATCCACTTTCCAAGCTGTGGGATGAAACCTTTTTGTGCAAAACTTTGGCAGCTGGTGGTTTAGTGGGGAAGCGAACAGATCTATGTCTGGAGTTCCCCATGACACTGTCAATTTCCGAAATACATGAGGATCCAATTTCCACTCGTGGGGATCCATAATTTGTCTGCTCAACACATCTGCTAAGGAGTTCTGTGCTCCCGGCAGAAACCTTGCCTGAAGATTTAGCTGTAAACTGAGAGCAGTCTCCCACAAAATCATTGCTTGCCTGCATAGAGGATAAGAATGTGTTCCGCCTTGCTTGTTGATGTACCACATGACAGTTGTGTTGTCTGTTAGAATCAACACCTGCCCTGGAAGAAGTAAATCCTTGAAGGCTATTAATGCAAACTGGACTGCTAACATCTCTTTCAAGTTGATATGTAGATGTTGTAGTCTGGCAGGCCACTTGTCTTGTATCCACTTTCCATTCAGATGAGCTCCCCAAGCTTTGTCTGAGGCATCTGTCGTCAGAATCTGACTCGCCTCTGGCCGGGTCACAGAGAGTCCCTTGTTTAGGTGACATTCCTGAGCCCACCACAAAAATTCTTTTTGAATGCAAGGTATTATTTGAATGACAGTGTCCAAATCCTGGCAGTGCTGTGTCCATACATTTTGAGATACCATTGTAGCTTCCTCATATACAGTTTGGCATTGGGAAGCACCAGAATACAAGATGCCATGAACCCTAAGGCTTGAAGGACTGTCCTTGCAGTCAGCCCGGACTGATGAGACAACTGATGAAAGTAAAGGGAAAGATTCTTTTGTTTGTCCGGGGTCAAAAAGGCCATCTGGGATGCTGTATTCAGTCTCACACCCAGAAAGCACATGTCTTGAGAGGGTACTAGACTGGACTTTATTTCGTTCACAGAATACCCCAGGCATCTTAGCACTGCTATCACATAATCCAGATGATGAAGAAGCTCGTCCCTTTCTTGAGCCAGAATCAGGCAATCGTCCAAATAGGGATAAATCTGTATTCCTTTTAACCTGAGGAAAGCTATCACTGGAGCCAGAACCTTTGTGAACACTCTGGGTGCAGTAGATAAGCCAAAGGGCAATGCAGAGAACTGATAATGTGAAGTCCCAGCTCGAAAACGCAGATACTTCCTGCAACTGAGTCTGATAGGAACATGAAGATAAGCCTCCTTGAGATCTAAAGTTACCATCCAATGATCTTTGCCCAGCAGAGGTAAAAGCTGCTGTAACGTCAACATTTTGAACTTGGGAATGTCCAGATAAGTGTTGAGGATAGATAAGTCCAAAATTGGTCTCCACGTGTTCCCTTTCTTTGGTACTAGGAACAGGCGAGAATAAAATCCTAGGCCCACTTCTGGCATAGGGACCGGCTGAATGGCCCCTATTTGGAGTAACAGAGAAATTTGCTTGTGAGCCTCTATTCTTTGTGGAGGAGGAACGTCTGGCATGCCTTTGAAAGGAGGCAAGGTATGGAAATAAAACCTGTAACCGTGGTGTATGATATCCAATACCCATCTGTCTTGGGTAATTAAACTCCAATTTTCTTTGAAAAGTGCCAACCTTCCTCCCAGAGGTGCTGCCAGACGAGAAGGCTCTGGCAGCTGAAAAGGTAGGTCATTGGGTCTGTTTATGAAAGGACTGACCCCTGCCCTCACCTGAAGACTGTGCAGGAGAACTCCCTGTTCTAGGCCTGAAAGAGCCCTGAGCTCTGCCCCTACCACGTCTAGATCTACCCCTAGACTGGGAATCATAAGAAGGATACATCCACCCCTTAGTAGGCCAATTTCTACTAAACTTTGGAGGCTGAACCTGCAAAAAATCTTTAACAGTCTGCATAGACTTAGCCTTGTCTTCCATTTTCTTTAAGACTGTCTCAACAGGAGAACCAAACAACACATCAAATTGTAAAGGAGCATCTAAAATCTGTGATTTAACATGGTCAGATAAATTCTGATCCCTCAGCCAGGCGTGCCTGCGAAGAACTGACCCAGTGGCAGCCACCCTAGACGAGGCCTGTACAGCATCAAAACCACATTGCAAAGAATGCTTACCCACCTGTTCCGAAACATGTACTAAATCTTGCAACTCTTTACAATCAATACCTTCCACAAGAGCATCAACCTTAGACTTCAATTGTGAAAGGAGATAGTTTTGGTATTTTAACATGTGAAACTGGCAATTCAAAGCCCTCATAGCTAGAGTGGAAGAAGTATAAACTTTCTTTCCCCATCTATCCAAAGCCTTGGCCTCTTTGTCTGAAGGAACCGGATTCTTGACAACAGAAGCCTTAACACCCTTAGGCCCCTGACTAACAGTTTCTGGGTCTGCCCTAGGACTCTTAAAAAGATACTTATGAGCTTCAGGCACCCTGTAATATCTATCCGGTTTAACAGGAGCAGGAGGCAAAGAATCAGGATTAAGAGAAGCCTCTGCAAAAACATCTTCCACCACATCTAAAACAGGAGGTATAGCCAAAGGCCTATGCTGGGGTAAAAACAAAAATTCTCTAAGCCTTTTCCTGGAATCAGAGAAGTCCTGACCTTCCCACTTAAAATGCTCCCTCATAGAATGAAGAGTTTCTGAAAAAGAAAAATCCTCAGGAGGAGAAGCAGAAGGAGTAGAATCATCCACATCAGAGTCAGAATAAGGAGAATACTCCTGCAAGTCTTCAGCCGAAGACTCTGAAACTCCCTGGCTCAGGCTCCACCCTAGGTCTCTTATCAGGAGGGGGCAAAGAACCCCTAATCAAAGAAATCAAATCTTCTGCCATTTTAAGCATATGCTTCTTGGGCACAGTTCCAGAAGAACTAGGGGTGACACCAACTGAAGCTGAACCTGGCCTGCCTCTGGGAGAAGCCTTGGAAACAGAAGGAGAGGGCCTAGCCACCCTAGGAAGGGAGGGGAGTATAGTAACCTGAGAAGCCCCTTCAGCCTGACCTGCCTCCTGAGAGGCCACATCTTGCAATAATAAAGTCTCTCCCTGGGAACCCAAAGAAACCTCCGGTGGAGCCACCGGCTCCACCGATACCTCTAAAGAACCGGCGTCCGGTACAGACGGTTCTTCTAACCTAGGCTTAACTGCTTTGTCCTTGCGCTTCTTGAAGAAGCGGGCGTCGGAGCATCCGACGGCATTTTATAATTGCACCGCTTCCCAAAGACTAACCTGGCACAATCCAACCTTCTCTTTATAGTGTGTTTATTGAATCTAGCACAAGAGCGACACCCAACAACGTCGTGCTCAGGCCCTAAACAAGGAATACACAAAGTATGATAATCTCTATGCGGTATCTGTTTCCCACAAGAAATGCAATTATTGACTTTTTCTGACATCCGGTAAATCACTGAGGCAAGACAAAACTAAAATATTCCCCAACGGGGTACTTAGCCAACTTTGAACTCGGTCTGAAACTTCGAAATCGAAAAATCTCAGAACGCCAACCGGCACTTGCAAAGCTGCTTCTGCATCGGACCATGCGGCAAAAAAGACTGAGGATATGACGTCGGTCATGCGCATTTGTACCCTGACGTCCTGATGTCAGTCAAATGCGCCTTGACCGACGTCAGCCTTATACTTTGATATTCGGGCCGACCGAGGACAGCGGACTACCCAAGTGTAAGGACTGCAGCAATGTGAGATGAAGAACATCCTTTAACCGCAAATAAAAAGTCCAAGAAGTATCAAAAAGAAAAACAACTTTAATCCCAAAATACTTCAAACCATCAGCGCTTTCGCCTGGTATTACCAGGCTTTTTCAAGTGTTGAAAAAGCCTGGTAATACCAGGCGAAAGCGCTCGTGGTTTGAAGTATTTTGGGATTAAAGTTGTTTTTCTTTTTGATACTTCTTGGACTTTTTATTTGCGGTCGAAGTTTTTTTTCCATTTGTACTGGAATACATACCAGCAATTTCGCACTTCAAAGTTGTTTGGGGCTGTTTAGCATTTCTTCCGGTCAAGACTTTTGGTTTTCAGCATTTTTTCTTCTTGGTTTTTGAGTGCTTGATTTTTATTCACTTTTGATGAAGTTTATATTATTCTGAATTCCACCTATATTACTGATGATTTAACTGTTTCTCTACTGTTAAAGTTTGTTATTGCAAGTTAAGATTAGATAGACGGTATTTTAGTTGGCTTATGGCTAAAGATTATCTGTAAATAAAAACTATAGCTGTAATATTCAAACTTAAAAAATAATAATGGTATTTGCTTCAAAAAAAATAAACTTAATACTTATAAGAAGTCTATCTTTTTCTTTATAAGTATTTATGCAGTTTTCAATTATTTATAGTGTACTCATTTTATCTTTTATAGCCTTCCTCCTGCCAACTCACAATAAAAACAGGCTGAGTGCCATTGGATATCTAAGTCAAATATGAAAATGTTTCTAAAATATGAATGCATTGTTAAATGTTACAAATATCAGAAAAAAAATCACTTACCTGTTTTTTGAAAGGTGGCCCATGGTCACACAAGCGATCATAGAAAAGGCCTTTTTCTTTAATATTTATATCACAGATGACAAATATTGCATCTAAGAAGAGCTGTAAAAAAGCATGTGATGCTTTTTGCACTGCCTCAAGGTGAAGCCTGAAAAAGAGGAATCAGAAAATGTAATACTTTTATTTGCACACTGGAGCATGCAGAGTGTTTGATCTTGAAAAAGATGAAAATTAACATTTGCCTATACTGAAATTGTCACAACAGTGGGAGGAAGAGATGATTTAAGTTATAAGACTAACAACAGAACATCAAGAAATGAAATAACTCTTACAGATCAGTCTGAAAAGTTACAACTAGAGATATCGGCATGGAGGGAAATATGGCAGACAAATGCATCTAAATGTAACAACAGGCCAAACCAACATTATACATGAGTAAAACATTCCAGAATCTAACCAACTGATGAAGAAGTGGATGCTATTTCTTTTCACATAAATGAAAAAACTCCAGTCTACATAGACGAGTGTGATCTTCTAGTGGCAGGGCTTTTTGCTTCTTGTAAAACTGGATAACATTTCTGAAAAAATGCTGGATCAACCACACTGTAAGGTTAACAGATATGAAATAGAGATGCAACATTCTGCCTTTCTGTTGACAAAAAGGACTGTTGTGGAGGGTTAGGATTATAGGAAGAACAACCAACATGAGTTAGAAGGATGTACCACACTTATCTTGAGTAATGAGGAGCTAAGAGAATGAGGTTTCCTTTACTCTTTTTCCCTTAAAAGCAGCTATCTGAAAATGTAGTGCTCCACATTCATAAAATATATTTCTATTAGCATGAGAAATGTGTTTCTGTCCAGTTTCAGCTATAGGATACTAATACTTCTCTTCACATAGTGTCAGTCAGAGTATTTCCCTGACTTAGAATGTAAATGGATTAAAGATTAAGTTAATTTGCATTGCTTCTTCCCAGATGATCATGGCAAGTCTTCTGGGGGGAGGGGTTAGAAAAGGGTCCGTCACTGTCTGATGATATAGCTCATCACTGGGATGTTGTCTGTTATAATCAGTAAAGTTCCTGGTTTGAGAGGTAGTTTTATGCTACTCATATCTATAATTATAGGGAATATATCTCTGTAGCTAATTTTTCTTTTTTTCCCCCCAAAAGTTAATAAAATGTACACATGCATTCAAAAAAGAAGTTATGTACTTACCATAACATTCCATCTGTGTTGTCAATCTTCATTTATTCTTGACGAATGGGACTTGGTTCCAATCCTCGTAACTGGCTCAGCCGTTATACAGCTCGCACCAGCCAAAAAACTCTCAAGCCAAGACTCTACCCACAACACCCCCCTCTCCTTTACCTCAGATCGAGTTTGCAGCCAAATAGTACGTTAGAAGAACAGGTATACAAGGTAGAAGCCATGTCCAAGGGGAAACCTATAGGTTCCCAGAACAATTGTCCAACCCTCCAGGAAATCTGTAGGGGGAGAAGAAGGTGGGATGTCAAGAATGAATGAAGATCGACAACACAGATGGAACATTAAGATAAGTACATAACTTCTTTACCTGATGTTGTCAATCTTCATTTATTCTTGATGAATGGGACACAGTCCCCAGCTACTTTAGGGCCAGGGTGGCCTTATGGAAGGATATTCCCCTGGAGACCATATCCAATTTGTAATGAGTGATAAGGGTATGTGGAGTAGTCCGGTTACCTATCAAAACATCTACTCTTCATAACATCTAAACTCAAAACATCAAGACCATAACATCTAAACTTCAAAACATCTAAAACTCATAATATCGAATCTCAAAACATTGAAAACTACAAAGCAACTATAAATAACATCCCACACACTGTTTGCAATGTTTATGCAGGGGAGCAAGCCCCGCTCCCCTCCCCCTGTAAATTAAATATACCAACTCCAAGGTCGCACTACAGCGGGGTTAGGAAATTAACTTTTCCCCCCACTGTAGTGCGACCTTGGAGTTGGTATATTTAATTTACGGACTACCCGCACTACAGTGCGGTTAGGAAATTAACTTTTTCCCTCACTGTAGTGCGACCTTGGAGTTGGTATATTTAATTTACGGGGGGGTGGGAGGCAGAGCCCCCCCAATTTGGGGGTTGCAGCAGGGCTTGCCCCCCTACATAAACATTGCAAACAGTGTGTGGGATGCTATTTATAGTTGCTTTGTAGTTTTCAATGTTTTGAGATTTGATGTTATGAGTTTTAGATGTTTTGAAGTTTAGATGTTATGGTCTTGATGTTTCTGAGTTTAGATGTTATGAAGAGTAGATGTTTTGATAGTTAACCAAGTAGTCCATGTTTCGGCTGCACATATCTCATCTGTGGATGCTCTGGAGTTGAAAACAGCTGATGTGGCTATTGATCTGGTGGAATGCGTTTTTACAGGGCAGATAACTTGTGGTGGTTATGATATAAATGGAGGTAACACAATCTCTTAGTCATCTTCATAAGGTAACTTTTGTGACAGGTTTTCCCAAAGTTAGACTTGAAAAGGAAATAAATAACTTGTCCGACTTTCTAGACACATTGGTCCTGTTATGGTAAAAATGCAATTGTCTGTGAACATCCAGTAAATGCAAGCAATATTCACCTTTATTGGAGTATGGGGAAGAAAGTGGGCAAATCAATAGTTTGATTAATATTAGATTCTGAGACCACCTCAGGATGAAAGGAAGGGTTGGTTCTCAACAAAATCCTAGCCTTATGAAAAATCAGATAAGGGGGTTTCACACATAATGCTTACATTTCAGAAACCCTCGTGGCAGAAGTAATGGCCACTAGAAAAAGAGTTTTCCACGACAGAAATTTGAGATGGTAAGTCACTGCTGGTTCAAAGGGTGGGAGTACCAGAGTTTGCAAAACCAGGGTCAGATCCCATGGAGCTATACGGTCCTTGAATGGAGGGTTTAGAAGCAAAGAACCTTTAAGAAAACTTTGCACAAATGATGGGCAATTAAAGAATGACCCTCGTAGCCATTGTGGAAATTAGAAATGGCTGCTAATTGAACTTTAATGGTGGAAGCAGAAGCTCCTTGATCAAAAAGGGAAGCTAAAAAGTCTAAAACTTTGTCAACAGGTGCCAGAAAGGGGTCTAGATTATTTGTATGGGCCCAAACTGAAAATCTCTTCTATTTGCTAAGATAGAGTTTCCTGGTGGATGGTTTATGAGAAGCCAGAAGAATTTTTTTGTACTGAGGAAGCTATATTACTCTGCTCAGTGACTGTCAGCTTGAGACTGTGAAGGTTGGGATGCACCAGTCCCTGTGGTCTGGAATTGGGTCTAGAATCCATGGATAGTGAATCAGGTGAGGCCAAAGAAAGGGGAACCAGACTTGTCAGGGCCAAAAGAGTGCAATGAGGATCACTTTGCTTCTCAACCTTTGGGATTTCTTCAAGAACAGGGGAATAAGGGGAAAGGGAGAAAGGCATAGATAAGTCCCAAGGGCCAATCGAGAAGGAAAGCATCTCTCGGGGACTCCTCCTAAGGGAAGATTAGAGCAAAACAGCTGCTGCATTTGTTGTTCATTAGGGAAGCAAAGAAGTCGCAGCAAGGCTGGCCCTATTAACGAAAAATTTTTATCACCACCTTGGGATTGAGAGACCACTCGTGACGCAGGAGAATACATCTGCTCAGTTTGTCAGCTATCACTTTGGAGCTCCCCAGAATATGCATTGCAATTAGAAAGCGGCTGGAAGATATCACCCATTGCCATATCCTGAGACCTTCCCAGCACAGGGGGATACAATCTGGTTCCTTCCTGTTTGTTGATGTACTAAACCACTGACATGTTGTCGGATTGAATTGAAACTGTCCCGGAGGGAGGGCATATTGAACGGCTTGCAATGCTAAGAGCACTGTCCTCAGTTCCAGAACATTGATGTGCAAATTGGCCTCTTGTGGAGAGCAAGTGCCTTAGACTGTTCTTCCCAGATAATGCCCCCCCCCCAACTAATCTGGGAGGTGTCCGTGGTCACTGTAGCCTTGGGCTGAGAGGGAGGGATGACCTAGAAGAATTTCCTCTGACTGCATCCACCAGAATGGCTCCTTCTTGCATTGACTTGTTGCGGTGACTTGTTATTAAAATGGGATAAGTCATTGGATGTGTTAGGATGGACTGTTGTGCAGCTAAGAGCCATTGAAGTAGCCTCATGTGAAACCTTGCCAGAAGTACTAAGGTAATGGTTGCTGCCGTAGCCCCTAAAGCTTGGACAAGAAGAGTGGGGACTTTGTCTTTGGCTATGAGGAATTGTACTTGAAACTTTATCTTATGCAGTCTGTGAACAGGGAAAGAAGCTACACACGAGATTGTACTGAGGCAAGCTCCTATAAACTCTAGGTCTTGTGTTGGAGTCATTTGGGACTTTTCTCTGTTGACTGTGATGACCAAAGAGTTGAAAAGATACAGGATGAAATTTGTGGCTTGAAGCAGTAGATGCCTGGTGTGGGCGGTGAGGAGTCAGTTGTCTAAGTAAGGAAACACCCGGAATCCATGTAGTCTCAAGTGAGCCGTGACACACCCTGGGGGTTGTAGTGAGACCAAAGGGCAGTACTCTGAACTGGAAATGACTGGCTTCTAGCCAAAAGTGGAGAAACCCTTTGGAGAGTTCATCCATTTTTATGTAGTAATACGCGTCTTAAAGGTCTATAGAGAACATTCAATCATTTGGGGCCCTCATTTATAAATCTACAATATTTACACATAATACTTGCTCATATTAGATTAATAACTTGATGACTGTTTGCATTGTATCTTTCTCAGGTTTTACAACACTTATAACTGCCCCTTTGTCCATCAAAAGTATTGGCGTATACATACCAGAGCGCTTCTTCCTTATTTAATTCCTAATCTTCATTAACAACCTCACTGGGTATCCTCGTTTTAGAACAGAGTTATGGTCCTGCCATTTAATCAGATGGCTGCCTCACTAAGAACAGTCATAAACAATTGTTGGGACGGTACTTGAACTAGTGAACTGAAAAGTAATTTGGGTGAAAGACACCACATAGTGTATGGTAGAGGCAGCAACTTGAAGGAAATGATTGAAAGATACAAAGACAAACAGTAAGCTGTAAATCTAATATGAGTAAATGCTATATGTGTAAATATTGTAGATTTATAAATGAGGGCCCCTATGTGACAGCTGAGGGTTATAAAAGGACAGTACAGTGCCCTGGTTGATGTAGTTGCAACAGAAAGATGGTGGTTTATATTGCCCTATGTGCCATTTGTCCAGCGATTTATATAGGGAAGACCATTCTTAAAGTAAGGGAAAGAATGGCCGAACATTTAAGAGATATTAGAACAAAATAACAAACAATGCTCTTTATTGTCACAGTTTGATATGCACTAATTTTAAAAAGTTTTTATTGTTTGTTATAGATATAGTGAACAACAATGACAGAGAGGGCGGTTTTAAAATATTGTTAGAGTTTAGAGAGACAATATGGCAACTCAGATTGAATGCCACAGTTTCTCCTGGTATTAATGAATACTGTTCTATAGCTAGTGCACTCAAATTAAGAGCATTGCAAATTTATAGTTGACTGTCATTTTATTGTATACTTTTTAATTTACTGATATTACTATTTGGTATTCATTTACATTTTAAATATTGTAAGAATATGTACATAGTCCTGTGTTAAGACTTTGTTAAAGGGTGAGAACAAGTTACAGTTAGATTTATTATTATTTCATTTTGTTAGGAGAGTTGTTTTTATTTATACAGAGATCAGTCGTTTAAGAAAGCTGCAATTCTTAACTGTTTAATTGTTTCACAATTGTTTTAGAATTGGACTAACAACATGATTCAAAGCTATATAAGGAGCATGGTATTTTCAAGAAGTTGACTCTGATGATGCCTTTAGGTTTTTAGGCGAAAGTGCTAAGTGTTACTGTTTTTAATGGTGAATAAACCTAAATAATAAATCCGGTTTTCAAGGAGCAGTGGACGTTGTGGTGATTTCATTTTTTTTTTGGTTTTGTTGTGAAGCACCCAGTGTGTTTGTGGCGAGGTTCTTAAGATTTTAGCATCCCTTTTAAAATGAACTTATTATGTCTTTCTACCAAGGTCCTGGTACTGAAGGCCTGGCAGATCGAACAGTCTATATTCAAAAGGGGTGCACCCAAACAGTAAATGCAAGAATGATGCTCATCTGAATTAGGCATCTTTCGTACACAGTCTTGGCACTGCTTGAAACCTGAAGTGCCCTTTTGCTTTTCTGGCATTTTGTAAGTAGAAGAAAGTTCGTCAACAGAAAAACTCACAGATCCAGACATACACACACACACACACACACACACACACACACACACACACACATGACAGATGAAAAAAATCTACCAACGATGGTAGAGAGAAATACCAAGATTGGTAGAATAGAAAAGAAATTTGTACGATGGCAATATATAGAGTTCCCTCAAAAGGTAAAGAGGGAGAGGGGAAGGTCACCAACAATGGTAACGAGGATACCGTGAAGGTATTAAGGGTAGAGAAGCAGAATCACTCAAGAAAAATAAATGAGAAGTAAAATAACAACTAAAGTTTAGAAGGAACAGAAAGTTTTTAAAGAAGATCAATACATTTTTAATTTAGCTGGAGAGTATCGGCTGACGCGTCTTGCTATCAGAGCAGCAAACGAGATCTGAGGTAATGGAGAGAGGGGTGTTGTGGGTATAGTCTTGGCTCGAGAGTTTTTTGGCTGGTGCAAACTGTATAACAGCCGAGCTGGTTCTGAGGACTGGAACTGAGTCCCATTCATCAAGAATGAATGAAGATTGACAACATCAGATCAAATGTTTTAATGCATCATAAAAAGCTACAGTGTAAATGCATTTGTTTGTGACATGAATTTTATATGTAAATACTTGCTTCCTAAGTTAGGTTCATGCATGTAGCTTGTATAGTCTCACTATATATTATAATTGCTATTTGCCATATAAGCTTGTATAGTATGTCATTATTGTTATTCATTATGTAGAGCTTTTCTCCCCAGCTTCTGCTGAAAACAGGGTTCTCATGTCCAGTTGGACAGTACAGGTTAACAAATGCAAAATAAAATAAATAAGATAAATACATTATAAGAAAGGGGCTATAGTCCTTGTACCCTTGAATTCTGTAAATAGACTTCCCAAGCGATATCCAAGATGTTTTTCAGTATATCACTGGGATTTTTTCTGCAAGGGTTCCAACTATCTGGACAGCCTACTGTATTTATTTGTTTGTCTTTTCTACCAGATAAGTTCAACTGGACAAAGTGCATTTTCAACCGAGGCCTGTGAAGAAATGCTGTAGCACATACATTTGAGATGCTCATGACAAAATATGTTTTTACAAAGATATATTACATAAGCAATCACCCACTGCCACACTCTCATAGTTTCTTTGTATTAGGAGTAGGACCTGATTCTTCCCTGCCTATTGATGTACCAAACTACCTTCATGTTGTCAATTTGTATAGAAATCATCCCTGGGAACAAGATGTTCCATGGTTCTTGTAATGCAAGAAGCACTGTTCTCATCTGTGATATACATACCTCTCAACTCCACTGAATTCCTCAGTATTTACTGGTATTGAGGGCAAAATAATGGGATGCCATGAATATCCAAGTGGCTCCCTTCATTCCCAAATTTCCTGGGTTTTTTGAATCCCCCATACCTCTCAACTGTACCAAATTCCTCGATATTTACCAGTTTTGAGGGCAAAATAATGGGATGCCACAAATTCCCAAGTTGCCCCCTTCATTCCCAAATTTCCCATTTTTTTGAATCCCCCAAAGTTGTTGCTGATGTCATCACATGTGGCAGCATGCGCGATAACACCAGCTTCATGATGCAGACTGACACCAGTCAGAATTCTCTGAGTGTTTACCTCTGCTCTGTCTATGTACATTCGTACGTTGATTCGTTGAATGTATTATGGGGTATTTCTTAACATTCTTCTCGTATCTTGCACTCCCAGTGTCCCACTCTCAGGAATCCAGAGTCCTGAAGTAGAGTAGCCAGGAATCAGGAAGGAAAGATCACTCAAAGTGGAGAGGATGAGTAAATCGATCTCTGGCACTGGTGGCTTGACTTCCTCCTCCAGCAGGTAAAAGAATTAAAAAAAAAAAACGACCAGTCCACGACTAGATTTTTCAATATTCATAGCACAGCAAGCCCAGTAGCTCACTGTCCAGATTTTCACAGAATGTCCAAATTTAATTATGACTCATAACCACATGGGACATGGCCATTTTTTTCTGTTCTCTGTGTTTCCATTCCTAATCTCAGTCTGTTAATTGCATTGCTTTTTCTGAGCAATACTGCTGTTAACAGTAGCTCATATTACTACACGCTATTCAATATAAGTTGCAAATGGCACTTTCTTGAATGTGTTTACTGCCAAAATGTATGCTTGTAGTTTGTGTCTGTAAGTGTGTGTGTGTGTGTGTGTGTGTGTGTGTGTGTGTGTGTGTGTGTGTGTGTGTGTGCATGTGTCACAAGAGTCAGTGACAGAGAAAGCGAAACACACTCAATGTAAAAAAAATAATCTCTAATGTGTTACCTCAGACATGTTACTTTGATTCAGTCTTTTTTTTTTCTTCTTTTAATACGTGATGCTAATAAGTATGTAGTAAAGTACACATCACAGAAGACTGCCCTCTGCCTCTACAAGGGCCACCTTTGTTTGTAACCATATATAACATTTTCATTTTTTTTATTTCCTTATCCTTTAGCTGTGTATTCTGAGCAACATTTAAAGTTGAGAGATTGGTCTGTTACTTTTATTGTATTCCTGTTGCCAAGAACAAATGCAAATTTTCTACATTGATCTTGATCTTCATAGCTGCAGTAGATTGTCTAGATACATTCCTTTGCCTGGGGCTCATTTAAATGAATAACATATCATTGATTTTTTTCTGAAATTCTTTAAAATCAACATTTTTACCATAGGTGATTATATTCTGTTTTTAACAAGTCACTATTTTTAATTAAGTGGGAATTCTTATTGGACATCTTTAAAAATGTCTTTACACCCGCTTATTTCTATAAATGCAATAAAATATTAAGATTATAGGGCTGGAAAGTGACACAGTGACTGACGCTTGTGTGTATTCACTAATCTGTGATTGCTGTGATTCATAGTAAAAGACTGATGTTGTGGTAACTCAGGGAATTATTGATACCCTGACAAACAATGATCTTAAAATGAGACCGCTGAATTTTGTCAAATTTTGATCAACTAGGCAGATTGTTGACAGGTGTGCAAGATCAAACAATTCTCAGGGGTTGGGGAATTCCCTTTCCACGGTATTGTGCAATTAGCACTTATAATTAGCAAGAGGTTAGGGGTGCAATGTTTTGTTTAGTTTTTTAAGTTTTAATTTTGGTATGTGCCAAAGCTGTTGCTTAGTGCATGCTTAATGGCATGTCAATATTTGAAATATCAACATTTTCTGGATGACATTTGGGTCTTTCAACTATATTCAGTAGACCCATTGAAATATATAAATAGCAGGGCTTGTTGGAGACAGTTCTCCATGTCTGAGTGTGTAGGAGGTTGCCCTACTTCCCCAGGCAACAATGCTTTTTAATGTGATTGATATAGTTAAGAATTTCAAATGCTGTAGTTAATATCACCTGTTTGCAATTGCACTTATAGCAGCCACATAATTATTACATTTCTATTGAGTGTGAACCTCCCAGACTCTAAGCACTGCTGTATTCTGCTTGCTGTACTTCATTTTTGTCTTTAGATTGTGCAGCTGATGAGAAGTGAAAAGTGTCTGTCATGTTGCGTAGGTAACACAGATCTCTGCAATTCACTAAATACTTAGTTTAGCCAAACTAGAATATATCTGCATTCACAAACAGTAAATGTCTTGGAAGTCTGTAGTGTATGCAGTGCAGAGTTTTAAGTTCAATTTGTTTTTTTTTTTTCATCTAGCTTTAAAAGAAAGTACCTGATTGTAGAAAGTTACCAAACATTTGTGTTGCATTGTTTGACAGGAGTATATTAACCCTTTTTCGAATTACATCAAGGACTCAAAACATAACTTTTTAATTTAAGGCATGCAGAACAGGGCATGGTTTAAAATGTGACACTTGACAGCTAACACTGTTGTGTAAACCATAATACCTGCTGGATAAATCTGTTTTATGTTTATTTGGGATTTATTGGTTTATAGTTTGCATACTTACATTGTCTTTTGTTTTGTCTTTTGCTATTGCTTTGTTGCATTTTGTTTTACTTTAAATTTGTTGCTTTACCTTCAAGTTTTTTCCTTTTAATTCTTTAAAAAAAGTCTTGGTTTGGGTCAGTAAGCAAACATTTGTTTTGCATTTTATGGCTGCAAAAAAAGTGAACTCTATTTTAATTGTGGGAAATCTAAGCAGTAAGATTTTCACTCAAGGCTAGCAGTGCATGAAAATTTTAATCAGCTAGATTTGCCAACTAGAAAATGCTCTGCGATTGGTTTGCATTTTTTGTCTAATAGGTTGTACACTGTTCCTTGTTTTTGCTCTATTTGATTGCAGTTTGTTTTAATTTAAAACACTATTGTTCTGTTAATTTTGCATTTATTCTTCAGTTTGCGTTTAAAAGTTGGTATCCTACAATTCCACTGGAGTGGGTGGGGTAACATAACTCTATGCAAATTTATTGTTAATCAGAATACAGATTTTTGACCAGTTGTCCGTATTTTTCATGGGCCTTTGTCCAGATTTTATATGATCCCAGGTATGCTGGTGTGAAGTCTGGCCTCCTTGTGTACATGTGCCTTGGACCATCCTACCCAAAGGATCACCACTGTTATGATGAGTATGATGAGTTTGATTACAAATGGTCTTCCTAGGAAATCAAAGGGAGAAGTCGATCACCAACATACCAGACTCTGCAAGGATGGATGATTATTATCAAGGCCGGATGATCTCTTATGTGTGACCATTGTGTCTTGAGTATCCAATGTACTATTTTCATACTGAATCGAGACAGATGTACTAATAGTATATCAATCATAGGACTTGAAGGACTAGGGCTACTGGTGGGGACATGAGAACTGAAAGGGGTTTGACTGCCTTATGATCTTAACCCTTTTTGTAGGAAAAACAATGCTTGCAGTTGTGTGCAGGTGGCATACTATGAACTGAAATGAGTTGGTTGCAGAACTGATTTTTCATAGTTTACAGAAATGGTCTCTAGCCTTGATCAAGGATTCTTTTGTTGTGGCAACAAGGAGCCAATTGTCTAGATATGGAAACGTGATTCCCTTGTAGCCTCAGGTGAGATACTGCCACTACCATGCACTTAGTGAACACTGGGATGTGGTGGGGGGATGCTGTATGGTGACTGAAATGTAAGGCTCTGAGCTGAAAGTAACTGGTTCCCATTCAGTAGCATAGGTATCTTTGGGATCTCTTGGCTATTTTGAAATGAAGATAAGCATCTTGAAGATCAATGCGGCACACCCACTCATTTGCCTACAGACAAGGCAAAATTGCTTACACTATGACCATTCTGAAAGTTTTTTTTTTTTTCACGTACTGGTTGATTTCACTTAAGTCCAAGAATGGCCTGATGTTCTTGTTTTTCTTTGGAACAAAAAAGAATCTTGAATAAAATCTTTATTCTGTCTGACCTGGCTAGAGACCTCATGTATAGCTCTTTTTTTTCTAGAAGAGAGAGAATTTCTCTTACTGCTGCTTTCTGCTGACAATGTGGCACATCTGGGAGCAGATAATGTGGTAAGGAATGGTGGAGGACAGAAGGGAATTGTATAGCCTCTGGATATTGCTCTCTAACCCAAAAATCTGAGTGATGCCATCCACGCTGTAGAAGAGACAGATAGATGACTCTTGACTACCTCCAGAGCGGAGCAGCCAGGCAGCCCTTCAGGGGTGGTTGGAATGTCTGTCTGTCTACCTGTCAGAGAAAGGCTCGCAATATTCTTGGTTCTGTGGACCCCCTCAACATCCTGATTTGTATCCACTGAAGGAGTTATGTCTGCCACAGACACTCCTAGCAGAAGTGGATTCAAAAGGTTGATACCAGGATTTTTTAAACTATATGGATTTGGACCACTTATGATTCTGGTTTTAAGATCCCTGTGGGGTCTCAAATTTAATTCCTGTGGCAGATGTATTCCCATCCTGCTCACACTTCTGCATCTTATTATTAACATATAGACCACACCACAAAGCTCTTTAATATGGGTCATTTGTAACAGGTGATTTAAAGTTGACTGTGAAGTTGCAAAGATGAAGCCAGGCTTAATGTATCATCATAATATTTGCTCCAGCAGCTAGATCACCTGCATTATGCATAAACTGTATGAAGAAATTAGTGATAATGAACATAGTGTCCAATGTGGCCACTAGCTGGTTCCTATAGTCAGGTATAGGTGATCTTTATAAAGAGGTTAGTGTTTTTTAGACTAGGTCCCTATGAAAAAAGTTTATATGGGTGATGTAGTTCAAGATCCTGACAACAAAGATACCTAAAGCATACACCAGCTTCCCCATGATGTCCATCACCTTAGACTCCTTGGTGGGTAGGTGGGTAGGTGGATAGGTGGTCTGCTGCTATATCTGCCACAGTAATAAAATCCACAACTGGACCTTTGGAACAAAACTGAATGTCTCTTGGGAGGACTTCCTGAAGACAGTTTCAGAGGCATCAAGTTCCTGCCATGCTTTCCTGGAGTCAAGAAGGTGGTCCACTGGAGATACCACCCAAGATATAGAAGAGGCCAAATCATAGGGGTCAAACAGGACCTCCTCATTCTGAGAGGGTGGATCTGTGGGCCAGGATCCCTTCTATTTCAGCAATTCAGGATGTCAACATAAATTGGTGTCTTCCAGAAGGGAATGAGGGGAATTCTATTGAGCATCTGAGTTCATAGCCAAAGTGACCAACTCAGTAAGGGAGTCTATGCTTTTGTATGGTCTCTCTTTTTAGAAATTCTGTCAGGGGTGAGTCTGAGTCACCACAGGACTGATCCTGTAACTGAATAGACTTTGTGAGACTATTTCCACATCTTTGATCCTGGGAAGCAAGAAGGGGTTGAAGCAGTGATGAAAAGGTGTTTTGGGGTGGAGCTGGAAATGAAGAAACTTGCATACCAGTTCTCAAAAGAGAAACTATAATCTATTCCATACCCTTAAAAGCCAAATGCACATCTGCTGGATCCAAGAAAACCCCATTGAGTACAGCAGCTACCCCTGCCAAGAAAGAAGTAGGCTGCACCAATGAGGGACTCCCTGAAGCTGACATAGCAGAGGGCCCCAGGGAAGAGATTGGTGCCTCAGCCTCAAAGTCTGACAACTCCAACACTGAGAAAGGAACCATGTGGGAAGGATCCAAAACTATTGAATCTGAAACCTGGACTAGGAGGGGAGCAAAGATGGGAGATAATGGACCAACCCTTTCTCCCCTTGAGAGAGAGGGGATGGAAGGACACCCTTTTTTGATTTGGTCCTTGAGGAAAACTTTCACCATATGATCCCTGTAGTGAACATACAATTGGTACAGGTATCTGTCTTATACACAAAGAATGCAGGAAGAGGAGTTGCCATCAGTTTAGCCTCTGAACTACCTTACTGTAAAGGTATAAAGTCAGATAGCCAAATAAACTGCATGACACATAACTCTCACAGTAATGTGTACTATACAAAGCTAATTTTAATAAATAAGTGCAGTTATGACTGCTTTGATGAACTAGACCAAAGAAGACCCTAATGGATGAAAACATATTTGTAAAAAATATCTGTCCTCTTAGGAGACTCAAAATAAAAGAATAAATCTGAACACCATTCCATTTCAGAAGTTAGCCTTCTTACATGAGAATGCTAGGGTAAGGCATATTTTTCTGAATAGATTGACTTCTTCAGTATCTTCTTAAATGGAAATGTGACTGACAAAACAACATCCATTATTAAGGAATACCGTGACAGACATCTATCATGAAGACAAAGAACAGGTTCCTTCTTTCAAGAGAATAGGAAGGTCAAGGTAGTGGAAGGGTTGTAAAGGGGGATATTCATCCTTGTCCCATTGAAGAGCTATCCACATCACACACTCATCTGAAAGTTTCCTATAATCACTTTGGAATACTGGGAGGGGTATGGCTGACATTGACTCCTTTGTCAGTTCCTTCACTGTTTCCTTGTATTCATTTCTGAACTGTCCTTTCACAGTATTGCTCATGAGGGTTTGCTAGAAAGATTTGCAAATTTACTCTAAAATTCTCACCTTTGACCTTGTTCCTTTTTGTGTTTTTGCCCTTAAGGGATCTTTATGTTTTGTAATTCATTTCATTAAGAAATGACAGAAGGGGATTTTTTTTCAATATGGATGAAAACCTTCTGGAGGGTCTCTACCAGTTACAACCCTTTGATATCTCTCTGTTGGAAAGCATGGAGGCCTGAAGCAAAGAAATACACTATCTTCTTCTATGTGAAAAAACAAGAAAACATGGAAATACACTTCTTCTTTCGGCTTTTCCTGGTTAGGGGTTGCCACAGCGGATCACCTATCCGCTCATGATTGGCAGTGGAGTTTTACAGTGTCGAGTTGCCAGCCCGGCGCCCAACCTTCCATAGAAGGCACACACACACACACACACACACACACACACACACACACACACACACACACACACACACACACACACACACACACACACACACACACACACACTCGCACACACTCACACTCACACCTAGAGCCAATTTTAAGTGTCCAATCCACCTGCAGCACGTCTTTGGGATGTGGGAGGAAACCGGAGCACCCAGAGGAAACCCACGCGACCACAGGGAGGACATGCAGACTCCGCACAGAAGGCACCCCAGCCGAGGATCAAACCAGAGAACCTCTTGCTGTGAGGCGACAATGCTAACCACTGCACCACCGTGGCCGCCCCAAAACATGGAAATACACTAAAATTAGTAAAACCATAGAAACTGGATACTGTCAAAGGAGCAGTAAATGTTATGAAATACTACTTTATTAAAAATACAAATAAAAACATTAAGCGCTTTTGACCTGTTTGAATGTAGACCATCAAAAAGTTGTACACACAGTAAAACGCTACAATTTAAATGCATTTGTCATGTAACCTGTACAATCAGCTAATTATCCAAAGTAATCACTAATTTACATTGAAAGATTATGTATTGCAAGACAAAATAAACTGTTAATTAACTCACACAAAATTCTAACCATTCTTACTGGAAAATGAGTGAATTCCTTAATTTATCATAGCTATTTGTAAATACATAACTTGTCATTTCAAAGCAGTAAGAACTTAATGAAAGTTAATGTCTTAATTATCCAGTGATACATTTACGAACACACCACTTTAATGAGCTCAGTGAGGGCTTACTCACAGGAACAGTGCTGTAAATGTTTTTTCACTGATGAAGGGACCATTTTATTCTGACTGCCAGAATGCTACTTCTCAAAGAAAAAATCTTTCATTTCAGTTATTTGCAATAAAACAGTAGGCAAGGATTCAACAAACATGCTTCAAAACACTGATCAGTTCTTCCTGTCAAGCATTTATTTACACTTAAAAGATATTTTAAAGAGCTTTTTTTCCCTCCAAGTAAATAATTTCATTACAATCTATTTTACTTATGGTTTAAATTATCATTTCAGTTAGGTACCTTTTCAGAGACATTTCATGTCTGTTTCTTCTTCTAGAAGTCTTCAACTGACCCTCAGTTGGTGAAGAGGAAGTGCAAATAAAATGATTCCACAAAACTGAAAAGGCTTTCTTAGCAACTGGATAACAGGCAGTCCGAAAAGCAACCTGAATTAACACAATCAAAAAGAATACATGCATGTTATATTCATAGTGCTAGCAGACCACCTAGATAAGCAAATCAGTTTCCTAGCATAAATTCTATATAATCTAATAACCATCCAAGGATACTTGATGCAGTGACAGCTCCCTTAATGGAACTACTACATCTGTTACTCCTAAGTTTGTATAGTTGCTATCTAAGGGGAATCCTGTAGCTAACTATGATATGATAAGGGGTTTTATCAGTGGTGGCTGGTGACTTCAAATCAAATCAAAGGGGGGCTGCAGGAGACAGGTGAATGGGTGGGGGTCAATGGGAAGGCTGTGGCCAACTAGAAAGGGGAGGAGCTATGCTCAAAACCACAAAAACTGTAACTTTAATTAAATACGCTGCCCTGGGTTCCAAACCATCATTATGAGAGTCCAAGCAAGACAAAATGAAGTGTAGAAGAAAAAAATATTTCAATGCATTGGCTGCATGGCAGCTTACTTAATATCTAGATGGAAACAAAAAGGTTGTGAGGCATGAAAAAATAAATTACTTTTTAAATACAGTACTGGAATGCCAGTCAAAATCAAGTATAAGAAAAACAAGCATGACTCAACTCAAACCACTTCTCCTTGCAATGCAGTTCTAATTATAATTTATATTCAGCTTTATTAAAGTACCAAGTAACATGCTGAAATATAGCAATCTCTGTGATACCCCCACTTGTAAAAATGTTTCTTATCCAAAAAAGACCTGCTGCCTGACAACTATCTACTTGTTTCATGGGGAAAACATGATAAAAGTAAAAAATGAAAAGCAAACAAGAAACAAGCTCAAGATACATTGCTTACAGGATTACTATACAGGTAATGGACCACACATGATAGATTGGCATTCTGTTTTGTGTACAGGTAAAGTCTGCAAAGATGACTGCAAGTCTCCAAAAAATGTAATGAGCTTCTTAAAATAATGTAATCCTGTCCTTTATTACAAATACTGTCATATGCATTTCAATACCCAAGGCTTATACATTATCTAGTTATGTAAGTATTCTCTGCATGGCAACAGCAGAAAGGTTTTCAGTGTTGGCAGTTCTTTAACAGTATGCTTAGTAAAGCTTACTTGCATCTTACATTCTCAGACAAGCTTACCCGATGGTCATTAAAGCATTGCTACTTCAACACAGAGCAACAGGCACTTTCTGAGTAATAATACGCATAAATCAACAGTATAAAAATATGACAAAAAACAGAACATTCTGCAAAATCAAGGACAGTATAAAAAGTAGCACTTGTGTCTACCTCGGATGGGGGGATACTCTGCACATTTACACTGCATAACTGCTCCTTGCCTTGCTTGGACACAACCATAGTCACTACATGGGGGAGTGGGGTGCAACAGGTATGCCACAATTTGAAATGTCTCTGGCTGACTGTGATGGCCCTGACACATTTGTCATACCTCTCAACCTCAGAACAAGAAATATGGACAGAGCCATACATAGAAGTGGGACAAAGGCCCAAAAATAAGGACAATTTTTAAATATTGCTCTTATAAACTTAGAAAGATAATAGAATAGTAGGTCTTGCATTAGTATGAATTTTCTGAAAGGTACAAAATCTGAAACTGAAATGTCTGTCATTATTTTCTAACTTCAGGCTTTAATGATTTGCCATTAATTTGCCAAAAAACACAATTTTATGAAAAATGGACCAAAAATGTGATGCAAAAATATAAAATAGCCACACAATACAGCTGGGAACCTATCAAAGAAGAGGCACTATTTAATATTAGTTCTGCTAACTTGAGCAGCTGACAAAATAAAGGAATCTACATGCATTTCTGAAATAAAAGTAACTCTGATTATTACAGTTATTTCTTAATTGTAAGTCCTCCACGTTTTCTTCCAAAATTGCCTTTTTGCGGTGGGATTATTAGGGGAAGAGCAATACTTTGAGCCAAAATCGCGGACAGTTGAGAGGTTTGGATATGCCTAATTCTATAAAGCAATTTATTTGCATGTACCTATCAACCTGTTAATGCAGGAAATCTGGACAAGGCCAAATATACTGGGGGAACATATAAACAGTACTATAAATTGTTGTATAAACTGAGAAAATTGATAGAATAACAGGTCTTGCTTTAGCATGCATTTTTCTGAAGGTTATGAAGTCTGAAACTCAGTGTCTGTCATTATTTAGTGACTTAATTCCTAAATTATTTGCCAGAAAACCACACATTTTCCGAGGAACAAACCAAAAATAAGAAGCAAAAATCTATTCATTCTGTGAAAACCTGGACAGTTGAGAGGTATAGTTCAGCCGGGGCTATCTTTGAGTTTGCCGCCCACCCCCCTCACAAAATCATGGTGGAATGGAGCCTCCCCCCTGCAGCCATTCCAATGAACCATTACTTGGCTATTTCACCCCATTTACCATAAACACTAATGTGCATACTTATTTACTTTTACAATGATTTGGACTACATTTGAAAGTTTTATTTTGCATTTTACAGCACAAACACTAAGACATCTGCTAAATAAAGCAATGCACTCTCACAATGAAAACAGACTTAGCATTAAAACTTCACTGCCTTTGAAACTCACATTCATTGAAAAAGCATTGAAACCCACATTCAAAGAAAATACATTTTGCCAGTGGCAGATAAAGATTAACTTTGGGCTGTTTTCAAATCATAGACCCCCTTGCACACGAAACATACATGTGGTCTTTGATACACCTTCCTGATTGTATTAAATTATATTCCTTGTACAATATAGTACAGTTGCTAGAGGGCATTTTAAATTTGTTTTGAACATTTTTCCAGTAAACAATGAAACAAAATGCATGCACTAATAATGACAAAACTGCCCAGTTCAGAACATTTTTCCAGTAAACAATGAAACAAAATGCATGCACCAATAACAACAAAACTGCCCAATTCAGAACATTTCTATCATAACAGTCTACTCAAACTTCTACAGTCCACCAGTATCAATAAATATGCACAATCTCTGAAGAAGTAAAAGTCATCTAAATAATTCCACAGTAAAGAAATCTGTAACTAATGAAGAGGTTGCTGCTAGCAAACAACTTTATATTTCATTGTTTCATCTACAAATAAAGTGCCTGTTGCCCTTGAGGAATAAATTGCCTAAGTTGCATTAAAAAATGATAAGCTAGTAATATTACAATAGGGAATGGATAGCAAACTGACAACAGGTCCATAGATACTAGGTATCTTCACCAAAAAGGACTGCAGCATCCACCGCCTTTACAATACAGTACAGTATGAGCAATGCATTTACTTACTGTGGGAGTAGAACCCAGAGCCTTCTGCATCAAAAGCAAGTACACTACTTATTGTGCTATTAACAACACAAGCAGACTTGGCATAAGCAGCACTAAACTTTTGTTCCCCTGCAGTTCTCAGCTTCTTGTAAAATCTACTTGACATTCACCTGCATCTCTGAACTTTGCAGCACAAAAAATCTGGAAAAATCCAAAATTTATGGGTGGGGAGCAAAAGACCAAAACATAGGGACACATTTTAAACATTGCTTGTATAATGTTGGGAAGTTGTTAGAATAAAATGCTGTGTTACCATCATACATTTCACTGCCAAGTATTGAACCCAGGACCCTGTGCAAAACAGTTAGAGCAACATACCACTATGCCAAATCATCTGTTTTATGAAAGAAAGGAAGACTGAAACTTAAATGGCTACCATTTAGTGAATTCAGTTCTCAATATAGCTGTCAACATTGTAGCTCAAAACACCCGAACAAAGCCAATAATGGGGGAATACGCCCCCAAATATATTCAGTTAGTTCAGTTATCACCATAGCTCTCAACCTGGACAAAGCCAATAATGGGGGAATACAGTCCTAATAACATTGACAAATATCCATTGAGGACACCAGAGCAAACCCACAGAGGACATGCAGACTCCACACAGAAAGCACCCCAGCCAAGAATCAAACCAGACAAACTGTAGCTGTCAGGCAACAATGTTATCACTGCACTACTGGCTGTGTTAAGTAACAAAAATACAGAAACCACAGATTTTATGAGGAACAGAACAGAAAAAATATGAGGCAAAAATCTGCAAATGTTTTACAAATGGTGGTGGGTAGGGGATTCAGACTCTCGTCACTTGGGCCCAAGGTACAGGGTTCAAACCTTATTATTTACCCACCACCATATAGCAACTGAGGCATTTCACACACACACAGAGATCTTCCATGAGCTATGGTAGCAATTCTGTCCTCTGCAGCAGCCTGTTGATTCCCTGTCCTCCATAACAGCCTGTGCAGGCTTTCTGGGTCTCCCTAGAAGACATGAGTAGGCTGGAGCCTCCAGCCTGTGGGTGATGCAGTCTGGTGTTCTTGCTGTCACCACTGCACAGACCTCTAGGCTGGCAGGGTGGAGTTCCCTGTCTGGACTGCCTAACAGAGCAGTCTGGAGTTCAGGAATGAAGCACGCATACGTGCGGAGTTCTGGACTGAATAACACAGCAGTCAGGAACTAAGCATGCATGTGTGGTTCTGGGACTACTCGTAAATGCTTTTTTTAAGTTTATATTTTATTTTCTACAGTAGTGGGGAATTTAGTTTATTCCTTTTACAGGTGGGGGGGCTGCAGTCCTATAGCACGGGCCGCCCTTGGGTTTTATTAATAGTAAGGTGGATACGGAAGAATTCCAGGTCATTATCTTGTCTAGTGAACATGGAGGTGAAACATTTTTTTAAGAATATGGAGACACCACTGCCTTTAGTGCCTTCAAATAATGTATGGTAGACTTTGAAACCCTGTACTGATGGAGTGGTCTCACTGGTCTTGAACCAGGCCTCTGAAACAATGCATATTTATCAGTGTTTTTCAGGGTAAGGAGTGCTTTTTGGGAGTAGAGTTTTTGTTAAGGTTTCTAGCATTCAGCAGTAATACCTTCATGCGATCTGGATTCTGCCCTGTGATGTTGGAAGCTTTTGGAGAGAGTGACATTGTCTAAACAGGGCACTATGGGGGGTAGACAAGGATTTAGGAAACTTTAGACATAAAGGAAGGATTATTCCTAAGGGATGGCCTATCGTTGAGAAAGAAGAGAAGAGGAGAGGAGAGGAGAGAAGAAAAGAGAAGAGAAGGAGAGGCCATAAGGACTTGCAGCTCAGAAACTCTTTGATGAAGTAAGGGTTACCGTAGTCTTCCATGTACAAAAGTTTAGAAAGGAAGGAGAGGCTGGATCAGAAGGAGGGTCACCTTTTCCAAGACATAATTAAGGTTCCAAGGATGAAGAAGATAAAGAAGAGATTTTTGGAGGCCTGATATGAAGTACAAATTTTAGAAATTGTTTAATCTCAAAATGTGCAGAAAGAGGTGGATCCAAAGTCCAGCATTTGAAGATGGCTGACAAATGTGTTTTAATGGAAGAATATGCCACACCTGAATTGAGCATCTCACACAGATGAGAAAGAATAGTAAGAATATAAATATGATAAGGGTTCTGTTCTTTCTTCTGGCACCAAATAAAACATCTCATCCACTTGGAAGCATAAGATTTTTTCTTGTAGCAGGATTTCTAGCTTCCTGTAATACCCATAGCATGTCCTCAGAAAATAAGTGCCTGGATGGTATTATAGTCATATCATCCAAACTGCCAGGTTTAGAGTTTACAAGTTTGGCAGAATGAGAGAAACCTTCTGTTGTGTGAGTACAGTCCATCTGGTGGGGTGATGTGTGGCTATTGCCCTTGGCCAATTGGAAAAGAAGGGAGAAACAGTATTGTCTGGGCCATAAGGGAGTCACTAACAGCATATTTGTGCTGTCTTTGATTTTGAGCAGGACCTTCAAAATCATTAAGAAATAGTAGAAAAGCATAAAGGAGTTCCCCCTTTAAGATTGACATGTCATCCTTTCTCCAAGCCTTTGGGCACACAACTCTGGAGCAAAAGAATCTGAGCTGCCTGTCCAGAATAGAGGCAAATAGATCTATTTGGGGAGTTTCCCCACTAATGGATAATCTATATGAATACCTTTTTGTTCAACTTCCATTTATGAGGGTCTGCCTTGGCTCTACTCAGGAAGTCTGGCACTTTATTCATCTCTGAGGGGATGTAAACTACCTGAAGAAAGAGGTAGGGCTAGACAGCTAGCTCCCATGTTGTCATGGCAAGTTTGCAGAAATAAGGTTTTGTCCCTCCCTGTTTATGTACCACAGTACATTGGTATTGTCTGTAAGGAGTTGGAGGGTTCTTGGAGACCAAAGTTGATGTTAAGAATGAAGAGCCAGGATCAATGCTTTCATTTCCTTGACATCTGTCTGTTTGCTTCTTTCCTGCCTTGATCATATACCTTGCACTTTTATGTTCACAGAACATGCTCCACAAGCCAAGTTTGAATCAACTGTGGACATTTCCTGGCAAGGAGCTGGAACCAGAAAGGGTTCTCCTGGGCTGAGTGATATTTAGTTGGCCTACCAAAAAATTCCTTCTTTATGAAGGGCAAGAGAGGAAATAAGAAGTTCAAGGGGGTGGGCTTGCTGTGCCCATATTAGTTTGTGCTACCACTGAATCTTTCTCATGGAATCTGGCAAAAGATTTCATTTATATGGTTAAAGCTAAATACCCCAGGGATCTCAATTTCTGTCTTACAGCAGTCAGTTCCACTGAATGAGTGACTGGAAAAAGTGGAGAAAAGGCTGGGGAAGCCTGAGGCAGATGGTTACAAACCAGCTGAGTTGTTAGGAAAGGTGCCCTTTGGGCTTTCGAAGTCTGACTTGGACTTCGCTTGGTACTTCTGTTTAGACAATTTTGACCATTTTGCTGACATTTCTGGATCTTTCAAAGAAATGGTTCAGCTTTGGCTGGACAATTTCTCTAGAATTTTGGGGCAGGAGAAAGAAATTGCTGTTTAACATCCTGCACAATTCCACTTCTTTCATGCAGGTTTTTGAAGATTTCAGAAGCCACAGAGCAAAACAGATTTTCTCTGTCCAAAGGGCATCCAATAATCTAGACTTGACATCCTCAAGCAAAGACTACAGCATTAAGCAAAAGTACCATCTTAAAACAGAGCCACTAGCAGCACATCTAGAAGATTCATTTGCAGCATTCTAACTGCATTAAACAGAGTATCTAGTTACAGGAGTAGCAAAATTGAGCACAGAGAATATAGAAGATTTATTGTCTGATTCAATAAAGTCTGACACTAACATTTTCCTATCACCCAGACTAGATAAAGTATATCTATTTATATGGGTTTGATAGTTAATGGCAAAGAAAGAAAGTGGAGCAAAAGTGTACCTACTCTCTTCATCATTGGCAAATCATTAGCAGATGAAAGCAATCTAGTGTGTTTATAAGATCCGACTGCTGGATCTGAATGAGGAGTTTTTAAGAAAAACTTATACGTGTCTGGGACCTTATAAAACATGTTTTTAGGTGCTGGAGGCTGGGACACTGGTTTCAAAACAGGTCTGGTAAAGGTATCCTGTAAGGCTCCTAGCACAGAAGAGATTATAAAAGATTTGGGAATTCCCATGTACAGTAAGTTGTTATATGTTCTTTGCTCATCAGGCACTTATTTTTTCCTCCCAATGAAAATACTACATCATTTTTAAAACTGTATATTCAAAGGGGAAATAACAAGACATGGTATCTCATCCTCTGATTAAAAGTCCACTGGAGAATGGATCTAAGAGGAAGACCCTAGATATTCCAGCTCTCATTCAATCTTCCTCTTCAGAAGAGTCCCTAACCCTCTTACGAGGGGGAGGTAGAAGCAGTAGAAGAAAGGAACTGAGGAGGCATTAGAGATATAATTGCCTTAAAAAGCCCTTGGGAGAAGTCGTAACACTCTTTCTATGGGTCTCTATTAGTAGACAGAGCAGAAGAGAGGTATGTTTTGGTTTCTTCTTCTTCTTCTTTTTGGGAACATCAGCAGAAACATCTTAGAGATCTGATTCCTAACATACCTCAATAAGGATGCTGGGAACTTCCTCTTGGACAAGGATATGAAGTATGAACTCGGGTTCCTTAGATTAAATGTGCCAGGGTACCCCCCTCATGACCGAACCAGCTATCTGAACTCAAGTTGTGATCTACTGGCCAGACACACAGTATCCTTGGTAGAAACCTTCCTGTATGTAAGCAATACTGCAACAGTGATCAATGAAAGGCATGAGAAATGATTTGTTCTGGACTCTTGAGTCAATGGAGTTGTTGCTATCTGTACTTATCATTATTAGGTGATGAGTTGGAACAGCTGGTCACGGCAATGTCTAGACAAACAAAAAAACCCAAACATGCAGTGAGAGTGCCATGATAGTATTTAGCAGATGACTCAATGTGGAATGGTTTCAACTCCCACCTGCTGAAGAGCTTCCCTCATATGGTAGAGGAGGTACGGGATATGGATACCAAATTAACTATGAGCAAAAGGGTCTACTTCAGATCACTGAAATCCCATTTCACTGAGACCAAATCACTTAATTTTCAAAATACTGAAAATTCATTTGACTGAATCTCATTTCACTGAATTGTAAGCTATAGACTTGATGTGGGTTTCTATTCACCTTTAACTTGTTTGTGATAGAATTTCTGTAACTTACAGTGATGAGTGTCAGAATACCAACAGTAATGTAGAAAGTGGTGTCATAGTGCTTTTAAATGTGGGTAAGTATCTTTACATTTGTATGGGAAGTATCTAAAGTAATGTGGCGGATGTTTTGTGCATTCCCTGCAGCAGTGGCATCGTGTAGACTACTGTGAGGCAAGTAAAAGGTATATGCCCTTTTCCCCACTGTAGTGCGATCCTGGAGTTAGTATATATAGTTAAGGGGGTGTGGGGGTGTAGTTTGGGTTTATATTGTCTGGTTTCTGTTAAGAGGATAAGTAAGTAGTTTTTAAGTTGTGGAAAGAGGTAGTCATTAGTGGTGTGAGTGTGTTTGTCTATGGTTTCCCATTTAGTCTTTTGAAATTTAGCTTTGTAAGCTGTCGGTGAAATGAGATTCAGTGAAATGAGTTTCAATATTGTGAAATTTAGGTGATTTGGTCTCAGTGAAATGAAAGTCAGTGAAATGGGATTTCAGTGATCTGAAGTAGACCCGTACAAAACCATGAGACTTCTAGGATGGCTACACATTGATCAATGTCTTAATTCAACTATCCCAGTGTGAAAACAGAAATTGAGAAAAGGGAGACAGTACATTTGTCATTTTGGGTAAAATTCAGTTACTAGCTAGTAAGTACACTGTGTGAATGCTAGCAAAGATTATGAACCTGAAAAAATCTAGCAGAAAAGGTGAAGCGAAAACACTGCCTGGGTAGAATCCTGCAGCTGTTCAACAAAAAGTAGCTCAAGTGTCAGCTTTGGTACAAGAGATGGCTTCTAGTAATTTAGAGAAAAAATAAATCAAATTGACATAGAGGTGATTAAAATAAATGAAACACTGAAGGAATGCATCAACTCAGATAACAAATGACTGAAAAAATAGAAGAAACTCTAAAGAGGCTAGTTAGGTCAACTAATAAAACTGCTAAAATCAGAGACTGAAATGAAGAAAAGACTGGCAAGAAGAGCCGTTTCAAAAAATAGCAGAGTTAGAAGACAGGGTACATAAGAGAACATCTGAGATTTTCTGCAGTACTAAGAAACCGGAAGGAAGAGACTATTCATTTTATGAATCCACATATAAGCAACTGAACTGGGGTTCCACAAGTTTGTTAAACAGAAGGGCACATCAAGTATATGCTCCAAACCTGGCCATGAGAAAACAGCTAATACCTACATTAGTAAAGATGCAATCATACCAGCAGAAATAGTTGATCCTGACAAAGCTGTGGCAGAAAGAAAACAAAACATTACAAATTGGCAACAGCAGATTGTGCAAAATAATTATTAATGAACATCAGGCAGAAGAGAAACAATTTTATCTTGGCAATCAAGAAATGTCAATAAGCAAGTGTAAGATTCAATCTACTGTATCCAGTTGTCTTCAGAATATTTTCGTGTATAATCAAATACATTTTGGATGCAGAACAGGCTAGGAAGGAAATAAAAAAGTATATTGTGTAAATTAAAGCCCTGCTGCCAACTAACTTCCAAATTAATGCCTAAAGCTAGCTGCCCCATCTATCGTCTACCCCATATCATTACTAATAAACCTCTCTATCTCCGAACAGTATGATCCCAAATTACAGAAAATCTCTCATATCATACCACTTCATAAGGGCAACACATCTAGAGACATAACTAACTAGTGTCCCATCGCCATTCTATCCCCCCTTTGCCAAAATTCTAGAGAAATGTATCTACCAGCAACTCGTGAATCACCTCACTACCAACAACCTACTCTTCAGCACCCAGAATGGCTTTAGGCCTAAACATAGTACTAATGCAGCCCTCATAACCTTTACAGAGACCATTCGCTACCTCAGAAATGAAGGACAACTAGTCTCAGCCATTTTCTTAGATATGTCAAAAGCTTTTGACACAGTGTCCCATCAGCTGCTCCTCAACAAACTTGCCACTTACAATCTCAATACCACACCCCTAACATGGTTTCACAGTTATCTATCCTACCGACAACAGGCCACTAAATGGACAAATAGCCTCTCCGCACTATTACTAGTCACCACAGGGGTACCACAAGGCTGTATGCTTGGGCCCCTGCTCTTCATAATATTTACCAACAACCTATATACTGCCACTCAACATGCCACCGTCATCCAATATGCAGATGACTCCTCGCTTATCTGCTCAACCCACTCCCCACAAGAACTCCAACACAACATACAATCATCATTCCAAGACATTGAAAAGTACCTCACCACCCACCAAATTATCCTAAATCCAAATAAGACCAAGCTCATAATTTTCTCTGATAAATCTTCAAAACCCAGTACCCAATCCCTCTGTATACTATCTAACAACAGTACAAAATTCAAACCCACCAATCAGACCAAGCTGCTAGGGGTAATCATAGATGACTCACTAATATTTGATAAACACATCTATCTGACAATCAAAAACATCCACTCTAAACCAGGTGCTCTATACAGGGTTAAACCTTAACTTACATACCAAGGTAGACTGGCTACTGCAAGATCCCACTTGCTCTCCACCCTCCTATACTGCTCTGAGATCTTTACTAACCTATCAAAAACTGACCTAAATAAACTAGACTCCTGCTATAACAGAATAGCTAAGTTTGTCATCAACCAACCTCACAGAACACACCACCGCACTGCTCTCTGACAGCTCGGCTGGCTAGAACTTCCAACCTATTATTACTAAAATAAAATCATATTCAACCCTACTGACTGCCCAGCTCTATCAAACCTAGTCCAGCCAAACACAAACTGTAGACTCCTCAGGTCATCCAACAAACTAATGCTAAAAGTAACTGAGTTTCGCAACTATCACGGAGACTCCCTCTACTCCAATAAAATAGCCAAAGATTGGAACACCCTTCCTCAACAGATAATAAAACCCCCAACCTGTCCACATTTAAAACTACCCTGAAAGACTGTTTAAATGATAACTGGTTATGCCCCTGTATTGTCCCAACTAATATTCTTCCTATTTCTTTCCCCACTCATCTCACACCTGATAGCCCAAATAGTGCTCATCCCACATAGGGCTATCCCACTATCTGTCTTTTCTTTATTAATCTTTGTTCCTTCAGATGAACTAACTTGTAAAACTACATGATCAATTTTGGTCTTTCAGAAGTGACTCACCTTGTAAAGCTACATGACTTATGTACCTCATATATATTGCAAAACAAATATTCCTTTATGCCTGAAATATGCATGTTTATGTTGTATTTATGTTGTTATATGTTGGTATAATATTTTTGTTAGGCTCATTTACATATTGTTAGCAATGTACTACTTAAGTTTAATGCTTGTAACTTAATAATGTTCTTTTTGTTGTGGAGCTTTTCTCCCCGGGTCTCTGCTGAAAACGGGTATTTTTCAACCCAGTCGGACACTACCCGGTTAACAAATATAAATGAATAAATAAATAAATATCCAGCAAAAAGTAAGCCAGCAAGCAGAAAAGGATTCTGCTTCTCATTCTTCTACAATAAAGCTCATGGAGAGACTTTGCCAGAGAATCAGTTTCCATTGTTCTATGCTTGAAAAACAGAAAAAAAAAACCAGTTGGTAACTAGAATAATCAGGAGTACCTCAGATTTGAACCAGAGTCTGGTGTGGGGAGATGAAGATGATCAGGAAAAAGACAAGCAATACTGAAAATTGCAAATAAATATGAGACTATAAAGCATCAATAACATTTGTGAAATACGGCTTCACAAGAAAAAGTGACTGAGAAAGACTGAAAATTTTTAACTTTGTTAAACTTGATGGTGCACTGTAAAGCATATACCACATTTTCTGTCATTAATGATCAGAAAGACAATAAAAAGGAAAAAGAAGTAACTGTAAGTAAAACAATTTTTACTCTTAATTAGTATTTGTATAAAACATTTCATGCTTTATAAACTGCATGTTATGTTGTAAAGGGCCTTTGTAATGGGTGCAGCCAGGAGTATTCTAAATGTGTGCATGGGGTCTTTTTAGTGACTTTTGTTTATTTCAGTATTTTTAATATATACAAGTACTTTATCTGAGTTGTAAGAAATATTGGCTATACACCATAACATGATAAAAAAAGCTGAACATAAGCAAGTTTAAGTTAATATATTGCTCTCCAGTCTGCCCCATGGGCTGTTGAGGTGGGGGTGGGGGTGTAAAAGTGTACTGATTATATCATATGCAGAATTAAGATAATAATACCACTTGTTTTTACCAGGGCAGATGTCTAGATTAATGCCCTTGACTTAAACAAAAAAACAATCAAAAATTGTGGAGTTGTGGTAGTAAGGGGCTATTGGCAAGGGAGGAGGATTACACTGGCATGTATTTACATTCCACCAAAAATTGCTATTATAGAGCTTTAGAACATTTTGGGAGAAATAATCAGCTTTCAGCAGGGAATACTACTCATAGGTAGAGACTGGAACTTGGTTTGCAATAATGAGGATGCTTCAGGGGGATCGTGAAGGAAAAATATATCAAAAGAGGGTGCATTTCTGAAGAAATCTTTGTAAAATATCTGGTATGGAAGACATGAATTCAGTAGTAGGATCCCAGGCAGAATTTACATATTATTTCTCAAGGTGCAAAAACTGGAACAGACTGGAGAGAATTTACATTTCATAGGAGAATGTGCATTTAATTGAAGTTCAACATGCATCCAACAGCTTGTTTTTTTATTGGTGCAAGATTTATAATAGATAAAAATGGATGGTAATTAATTAAAAATGAGATACTGGCCTTTTGCCATCCACCTTTGAAATGAGAGGAATTCAGGAAATTATTCAAGAGTTAATAGAGAAGACAAATTTCTTAAGAAAGGATAAAAGGGAGTGGGATAAGATGAAATGGTGTTGAAATGAAGGATATAAATAAAAGAAAAAGGGACATGTTTAAGAAGCAATTATTTAAGCTTAAAAAACAAGGACAGATTGGGATTTTGAATGCAGCTCCTTAAAGAGAATAACAATAACCATACAGAATATTAATATTCATAAAGTAGCAGAAAGTATTCTAAGAACTAAACCAACATGGTAATGGAGAAAGCAGATTTTGCCAATAGGGATGACTGCAATTACAGATGCTGACAATAGGCAAGGGGAGGGGGGATTTACTGGAGAAAACTGGTAAAAGAACCAAGGTATTGGAAGCACATAATTAGAGAGGGAAAGGTAATAGAATGGGAAAAGGCTAAAATGTATTTGTACTGCAGGCTAGAGATTACCTTCCATATCAATGAATGATATCAGAGTACAGGTAAAGAGAAAGAAATAGGGGGGAACCTAAGTGAAAGACCAACACTGGTAGAGTTTTTAGTAGAATCTAGAACAGAATCTTCTGTTATAAAAGGAATAATTAGTAGAGAATATAAAATCTAATCAATCAGAGGAGGTTAGAAAGGATTGTGAATAGAGATTGGATAAGCAATTCACAAAGAAACAATGGCAGGATAAATGTATGTCTCCCAAATATGCAACAAAGTCTTGGCGATTTGGAATCTTTGTTTAGAAGTGTTTACTTATGTTTTTTATACCTCAAGTAGACTCCAAAGAAGTTTTCCACAGGTAGACATCAAATATTGGAGGTGTGATGGGGAAGAAAGCGGTACTTGGGAACATATTTTCTGGGAGTTGGCAGACTTTAAAGATTAAAGACTAGTCTGTCAGAGATACTGGGTAAGCAAATTGTTGTAACTAAGGAAATTATTTTTTGAGCTATAATACAGAATCAGAATTGCCTGGACATAGTAAGGCCTTGCTGAGTCTAATTATGATGGCTGCCAAAAGGCAATTATTAAAAAATGGAAATCAAAGTGTAAACCAACTGTACTAGAAGTAGTGAATAGAGTAATAGAGATAAAACAACTGGAACTGGGATCTTTAGAAAAGGGTAGGAGCAAATTACATAGAAAATCATGGGAATATTTGGAACAATACACACAGAGGATGAAAGACGTTTACAAGAAGGCAGGATATGAATGAGCTATGTGTAACATTTGACTGACAATGACGGGATAGATTATAAGTGATGTATAATGTTTGCAACTAAAATTGTCATTATGGTTTGTGATGTATAATGTTTGTAACTAAAATTATGGCAAGATGGTTTGCTTTCATGATGCCATACATGATACATGATAACTTAATAAAGATGTTTCTTGTTAAAAAAAAGAAGTAATTATTTACAGGGGCTGACATAAAGTACTTCAGAATAAAGGGAATCTTAAAAACAAGAAGAGAAGTAACTGCAGATTGCTAAAATGAAATAAGGGAGTATTTGGACAGCATGCATGAATTTAGAAAACTTGCTGTTAAGAAACTATTTTTGAAAACATCTCCAGGGCATAAAAAGCTTTAGCACAATGACTTAGGCAACAGAAAATATAAAGGGTTGTCACCAAACTTAGGGAGCCTATGACAACAAAAAATAACTAGAAAACCTATAGTGATATTAGAGATATTTTGGAAATGTTATGAAAATTCATATAAAGCAGAGAATGGAAACCAAGAAAGAGTACAAATGGAAGTATTTATGGGAGACTTTATTACGCCAAGTTTAGTGGAAGATGACCCTCAACAACTAATAGTTAACACAGGAGGAGATGAGATAAAAACAGTTATGTATAATCAATTGGCAGGGAATTCTCCAGGAATAGAGGGTGTTCTTGTGGAGGTTTGGAAGTTAGGAGGGAAGAAAGTGATAAATAGCTGGAAGATTTTGTTTAACAGTGTTATAAAAGGAGAGGAAGCACCAGTATCTTGGAAAAAAGCTGTGGTGGCTGTATTACCCAAAGAGGGCAACTAGTTTTCATACTCTTTTTCATATAGACCCATTTCAATTTTAAAGCATGATTATAAAGTGATTACATCTATACTAGCTAAAAATATGACAAAGGTGTTGCTGAAACTGATAAATATGGATGTGTTTTTTTTGTTTTTTTTTGGAGGGGAGACAAACATTTGACAGCAATAATAAAACAATTACGATCCAGATGGAAGCAAAATACAATACTGCTGTTTGTAGGTCTTGATGCAGAGAATGCATTCAGTAGAGTAAGCTCATTTTTTATGAGTAGGACAATATAAGCATTTGCATTGATGGTATAATAATAAAGTTAATTAGGAAGATATAAGAAGGATTGGAGGCAAGAATTAAAGTGGGCAGGTTCCTCTCAGATAGGTTGTGTTTGAACAGAGGAACCAGGCAGGGGTGTCCTCCTTCCCCTTTGTTATTTGCTTCATATTTAGAGCCATTGGCAAACAAAATAATGGACTCACAAATTAAAGGATATGATTGGTATGTTAATCAAGAAAAGCTGGCTTTATTTGCAGATGATATTATTTTTGCACTTGATAAATCCAGAAAAGGATATTTCAGTGTTTTGAAACATTTTGAGAACGTTTTATGTTTTTCAGGATATACAATTAATAAAGGTACAACAAAGGCTATAATTTATGTCCCTACACATGAGTTTGTTCAGCAATACCCATATTTATGGGGACACAATAAGATGAAGTATTTCAGAGTTGCTCTGGTGGTGTAGAAGAATAAAGCCCTGACTACAACCCAGTGCCTCAGACAACTGAGGGATCAGCAGAGGAGGGATGGGCGTGCCCATCCCAAGTGGCAGGATGCTCAATGATATGTTCCCTAAGGCGATGTGGTCCAAAGAAGGTAGTTGTCCTCAGATATAAAAACATCCAGCATGGTGGATGGGTAAAGGGAATCATAAAAAAACTCCTCCCAGATGGAAGCACAAATGAGCTGAGCCTAGAGGATATTCTCAGGATCTACAGACAGCCCTAGCAAAAAAATAAAAGTAAATCTGTGGGGTTGAAACTGGAAACCCTTGTTTTTCAATATGGATAGTAAGATAAAAGCAGTGAAAATACTTTTAGTTGCTTTAATTTTATATACAGGCCAGACATATTTTTATCAACCAGAGGAGAAGTTGTGGACAATAATTAATAAAGAGTTGAAGGAATTAATCTGTGAAAGGAACAGGGAAAGAGTAAAGTAGGATAAGCTGATCCTCCCAAAAAAACAAGGTAGTTTAAAGTTACCTGATTTGATGGGATAGTTTAGAGCTACATATTTAAGGCTCATTTACATAACATAAATACAAGTTTATAATTCAAAGTGGAAAGGTCTGATGATGAAGGGGGGGGGTTGAAAAATAAGGAGAAAGGGGAATTTGGATGGATTTCCTTGAGGAGAATAACAACAACCATACAGAATATTATATTCCTAAATTTTCTGAGAGTATTTTAAGAACTAAGCCAATAAGGGAATGGAGAGAGGAAATTTTGCAAATAGGGATGACTGTAAGTAGGGGCACAGAAAATAGGCAAGGGGGCAGTAATTTACTGAAAATGGTATTAGGAGCAAGTAACTAGAGAGGGAAATATAACTGCAGGTTAGAAATTGCTATCCCCACTCAGGGATTGATGTCTGAGTATAGGCAAAAAGAAAGGGATAGGGGAGGTCCTAAGTGAAAGACCTGTTCAGGTATAGTTTTTACTTGAATCTAGAACACAAACTGTTGTGAAAAAGGGAATAATTAGTAGAATATACAAACAATATCAAAACTATAAGAATCAATAAGATGAGGTCAGAAAAGAGTGGGAAGAGAGACTGGAAAAGTAATTTACAAGGAAACAATGGGAGGACATATGTTTGGCTACCAAATATGCAACAAAGTCTAGAAGATTTAGGATTTCTGCAGGCAGATGTATGGTTCCAAAGTATATATCAAAGTCCAAAAGGTTTAGGATTTTTGCTTGGAAAGTGTTTGCATAGGTATTTTTATACCCCAACCAGATTTCACAGAACTTATTCCTCAGGCAGATAGCAAATGCTGGAGCTGTGATGGAGAAGGCTGAGAACATTTTTTGGGAGTGTAATGAGCTGGTAGATTAAAAAAAAATCTCTACAGAATACTCTGTCAGAAATATTGGGGAGCAAATAGCTGTAACTAGCGAAATGGTTCTTTTGAACTGAGAGTTAGGATCTGAATTGCCTGGACATAGTGAGGCTTTATTACATTTAACTTTATTGGCTGCCAAAAAGTAATTACTATACAAAGGACATCAGAACATAAACCAAATGTATTTGATGTACGTAATTTTGTAAAAGAGAAAAAAGAACTGGAAATGGGATCTTTAGAAAATGGAAGGAGCGAATTACATAGAAATAAATGGAATTTGTGGGAATTATACATGCAAAACGGCAGCAATTGAGCAATTTATGTAAGTTACTATAAAGAAAGAAAACTTACATGTAATGTATAATGTATGTCAATAAAAACACTTTAATATGTTTTTCTTTTCTTTTAATGCTTAATGTACATGTGCCAGTGATGTAAGTGATAAATTAATAAAGGTGGTTAAATGATAGTTGGTACTTATCATGGTGTTAATTGTCAGAGATTCTAGTGGATTAGTATGGGATATAATGAAGACAAAGAAATAGGTCTTCTATGCAACAGTAGTAGGATGTCTCCAGATTTGACTGCCAGGTAAAAAAAAAAAAAAGGTCAGAAATGCAACAGCTGTTGTAGTGGATGGAATGAATGCTGAAGTGTGAAAGGAATTTGGTAAAGCCATGCAGAATGAATTTTGGGCAGCTTCACAAACAGATTATGGGAAATCATCTGATAACTCAGGAGGAGAAAAGTGAGACACTACCCAGGCTATTCACAATAAGGATGGCAAATGTTGATCTTAGCTGGGAATACTCTTAATAGACAGAAACTAAAAGGAACTCCTAAACTCAGTGGACATGCCTTTTGTTGAGGGGGTAGTACCAGAAGCAAAAGACAGCACTCAATCCATTCTACAGACAAGATCAATGCAGTGATTGAGGAGTTTCACTGTGGCATGAGCAAAATAGATGTGGACAGAAATGCAGGAAGTATTGTCTACTTTTTGAAAGTGCTTTGTGGGGGGTGAGGACAGTATATTTGGAATAGTAAACGGGAAGCAGGCGAGTATGTCCAGTTGAGATCATGCTGTTCATCCTTTCTTTGAAAATCTATACCAGGATGCTGAAAAGGAGCCCTTGTACAGCAGTTCAACTTCTGATTCAGGAAGACAATGAATATTCTGTCCTGGTCAAGGAAGACTGGATCACATATTTGTCCTTGCATGGATATTTGAGGAATCATCAGAATTTATTACTATTGTGCATATGTTTTGAGGACCTGAGGAAGGCATATGACTATGTAATCAAAAATACCTTGTGGGAGATGGGACAGGATCCTAAGGCCACTGTTGGATGCCATTCGCACTCTGTATTTGTGGAGCGGCATCAGTAACCACATTATCAGAGTTGAGGTGAATAAACTCATGGGTAAAGCAGGAGTCCAGAAACGGTGGGTTCTCATCTCTCCTCCTATTCAGAATTTTCACAAACAGACCATTGAAGCACAACTAATGTTCAAAGAATATCCAGTGTGGGGAAGAGTTGTCCTTATTCCTAGATAATGTTGTCCTCATGGTCTCAAGTAACCACGACCTCTGCCATACATTATGGTCATTCACTACTTGGTGTGAAGCAGACAAGATGAAAACAAGAACCATTCAATTTGAGGTCATGGTACTGTCCTGGAAAACAGTGGATTGCTCTTTGTAGAAGGGTAGCTGGTTAAAATGCAGCAGTCTTAATTAACTTGACATCTTGTGCAATACAAAAAGTAGAGGGGAAAGGGACACTAAAAAGTGGAGAAATGCACTATCACCAGTAATGTGAGCATTTACCAAACAAGGTCAATGAAGTGACAGCTGACTCATAGGAAGAAGCTTTCAGTTTTCTGGTCAGCCTATGACTTCATCCTTGCCTACGATCATGAGTTCTGCATGGTGAAGATGATGACATTGTCAATATCTATCAGTTAGTGCAGAGGATTAAGGTTGTCAGCTGTTAACGAACTGCTTCCTGTAGCCAAGGGTAAAAACTCTGATTTCTTCCATCTCTATTTGCCTACTGTGTGACTCTGAGCAAGTCACTTAACCAGACAGTGCTCCAAAGCCACCCTTAAAAAGGGTCCAGTATGCTAAGTCAGTTAACTGATTAATAAAAATAAATAAATATAAGTGATCAAAATAAGGTTCTTTCTTTAGGTTGCTGGGCTCAGTCTCCATGACAATGTGATGAGTCTAGCAATTTGGGAAGTTCTCCAAGTACAGTTGTTATTCCTTGAGTTGAAGATAAGGTGACATGGCTTGAGTACTAACAAGGATGCTCCCAAATGCAGCCCATTGGAAAAAGACTCCATTGTAGATCTATGGTAATGTGGAAACCTTAAATCTATTTGCCTGCCAGGTAATGCTTGGGGATCCTACAAGAACTGTTGCTAGGTATAGAGGAATATGGTCACCCTCATCAGTTTTCTACCACTGTAACCTTTCAGTAGAACAAGATTCTAAAAAATGAATGGCAGGATAGATGACATACATTCCACTTACCTTTCATTTTAGAATAAACAGCAAGATGTTTAGTGTGGTGCAGTAGTTAGTGTTGTTGCCTCACAGCACTTGGTTTTCCAATTTTGATTTTCATCTGGCATGCCTTCTGTGCAGAGTCTGCATGTCCTATTCCTGACAATGTTTATTTTTACTGACTACTCAAGTATTATCCTATGCTGGTACAACATGCTGTTGGTAAACTAATCATCCTCTAAAGTGCTCACAAGCATGTGGCACGTGGGAATTCCTATGTGTGCATCCTGCAATTGCTTGACACCCCCTTCAGGATTAGTTCACAGCCTTGCACCCACTGCAGAGATAGGTTCCAACTCCCTACAACCTTGAACTGTATTAAATAATCTAATGATTTAATATCTCAGCTTCCTAGTGAATGATTGGAGAATAGATCTTTGACCTGCACCTTGGCAAATACAAGCTACCACTTTACATTTTTAGTCACCTTACAAATCAACAGAATCCAGAACATCAACACAAACACAGGCACTATGGCTGTGATTGTGCCATAGTCACTCCAGCATGAAACAAAAGTACACAGCTGCAGTAGATGGTTGCCAGTGTTTTAGTGGTGTAGTAGATAAAGGGATTTATTTGGTGTAAACAGTCTAGACAAACCCCCTTCAATTCTGTTTTACAAGTGAGGACACAATCAACCCATATGGCTACCTATATGACAGTTCCTACAGATGGTTCTTGGGTACAGAGTTAAGTATTGGCTAGCTGCCCTTGTGGACCATTTTAAGCCTAGCCCATTTTTCACAAAGGTGACAATCAAACCTTATGCCATGTGTCTGTGAGCTAAACACCTTAACCATTATGCCAAACCTCAGCCCATACTGGGTAGTTCTATTGTATGGGGGGATGACTGGGTAGAGCCAAGTTGTGGGGAGCTTGATGGTTGACACATGCAGGGGCAAAAAGCATGTAGAAAACAATAAGATTTAACTTCTGGACATTTCTGATGGGATGTACACTGAAGAAGGAATGAGAATAAAGAAATACAAAAATGCCGATAAGGAAAATGTCTTAAAGTTGTGGTTTGTTAATTATGGAAAGTGCAACATGCTAAAAGACAGGCAACAACTGGATGAAAAAGCTAGAAGCATTTTTCATAAAACTTATTTGGCTATTGACTCATGACTATTTTTTTCTGCCCACTGCCTGCTGATACCAAACTTTGCTATCAGTCATTCCTCCTTTATTAATGGATAAGAGGTGATTATATATGCCATCATGTATGCAGCAATTGAGATTAATGCTTGAATAATCCTAATGCCACCCATGATGGTTAACATGGGTACCTGTGTCACCACATGTGCACCCCATACTCTTTTCATGGTATGTTTGTGTTTCTACCCACATACCCCCTAACACTGGCTTGATATCATCAAGTCATGTTCTTATGGTCACTGTGATTGTGCAAGCCTCTGAAGAAGTCTGCTGACCAGGGGTACCATCTCCCTTTCCCTAGGACAGGCAAACTGGTAAAATCCACACTCTTCCACCCTCATCTGCTCATCTCTTCCAGCACCTGTACCAGGTCTAATAAAGGCCAATAGATATTATTTCATATGTAAGACTTCTTCAGGCAGAGACAGAAACAACACATCTTTGGGATGTGGGATAAAACTGGAGCACCCAGTAAAAACAACTGTGGGTTGGACAAGCAGATTCAGCATGGAAAGCACTCCATTACGAGTGTCAAAGCCTTTTAACAGAGTTACTTTGTCAAGGACTGTCTGTATAACTTGGGTTATACACTAGATGGGTCCTACAAGCTCTCAACAATGCAACTGACATTACAAGTGTCAAAGCATTCTAACAGAGTTACTCTGTGAAAGACAGTCTATACAACATATTGTACCATTGTGTATTGTTCCTAACAGCACCAAATGTTTGGAAGAACAAATGATCTGAGACTGCACATAAAACTATGAAACCACAAGGCAGAAGGTACAACCAAGGGTTAGAAAATACTGGCTGCAGTATCCCTCGACTGCACCACAGAAGACTTTCAGTATGTGATGGCAAGCCAGTAGCAAAAACTAACTGTAAAAGAGCTAGTTCCTATGACTGCTCACCACAACACAACAATATGCTGAGCCACAAACACACAGCTACTAAGTGACAGCATAACACAACATGAAAGTGACCTATGAATGGGTAGACAACATTTTATCATACTAGCCTGACTTTTGCACTTAGCAGAACTGAGACAATATCAGACCAAAAAGAAAACCAGTAGTCATTTTAAACACTCATGATTTGTTTTTATGACCTACTAAAGTGTTTTGTTTTCTGGATGCCCACTGAAATCTTTGGATTGTTAGACTAAAATGTTTGCTCCTCAAGAGAAACAATATATGGCAAGTGAAGAAAGTCATAACTAAGCAATGTTACTGTTCATCAGTGCCAAGTTATGCCCTTTGGCCCTCAGCAACAGTAGAAATCAACTACACTGGTCCCTAAAAGCAACTACTGCATCAAGCTTCTCCAACAATAATGTTGCAGGAAGATTACACCAAGTACTTTTAAGATTTTCCATCTTTCTTTTTCTTTAGTCTTTTTCAAACTTAAAAGTCAAAGTAATATCTCATTACAGTGTGTACTCCACTATATGAAAGAAATGTAGAGCTGCAAACTATAATTGGATGTGTGGTACAACTGCAAATGCATAACAATAATACAACAGTAATTTGTCTCATTACACTAGTAATCTGTATTTTTACCAGGCTGAATACATACTAAGCAGTTTTGCTTTAAAAGATGATTCTTGCAAACAATTATACTAATACACTTAATAATTGGAAGCAACTTTTGTTAATACTTGTGTTAAGACATATATCTGCACTATATATTTAAAATTGTATTTTAATGTTGTTGTTGTTTGTCTTTTCGGATTTTCCCAGTAAGGGGTCGCCACAGCGCAACTCCAGTCCGCTAATGATTGGCAGTAGATTTTTACGAAACATCGAGGTGCCAGCTCGACGCCCAACCTTCAACGAAGGCATGCCCATTTACACACGCATGTCTTTCAAATGCTACCCAACCGCAGGGAGGACATGCAGACTCCACACAGAAGACACTCCCAAGCCAAGCTGAGAATTGAACGGGAGAACCTCTTGCTGTGAGGTAACAATGCTACCGCTATACTTGTTAATATTTGATAGTGGTTTACTTTAGTCTGTAAGAATAATTCTCAAATGGTGTCTTGTTTTTGTAACAATTTAATATTATTGTCATTATTGCTTGGTTTGGATAAATTATTGAATAAAGAATTAATTGCTGTAAAAAGCAAGTAGCAAAACACACGTTCAGTTCCAACGCAAAGGCAAAAGACAATGATAAAGTCCAGCGTACTAAAAACACAATGATATTTATTAAATAGAACACAAGGATGAGCGCTTTCGCGTAACAATACGCTTCTTCAGATCACCACATAAAGAAAAGCAACCATATTTATACATATTTAATTAGCTTAATTGGTCCAATTAATTCAAACCCTCCAATGAACAACTCAAAAGAGATTATTCACAAGAAGTTAACCCTCTATGAACCAAATTCACAGTACTACAGGTACTTCAAATTCTTAAATAAGGTTAGCTAAAACACATATGTATATAAATATATATATATATTCATACAAAATATAAAATATAGAATATAGAATATAAAATATGTGCAATTAGCAGCTCAATACCTTAAAAATATATATACATATATAAAAACATCATATTAATTCGACCTAGACATCAAATACTGACAGACATGTAAATGTATAGAAATTAATGAAGGATATATACAGACTATATCCAATATAGGCTAACCTATCTTAATTAAGACTAAATAAGAATAGGAATAAAAATGAAAATAAAAATAGGAAACTAAAACATATATAAGGCAAAGTATCATACAAGTGGGCCATGATTCATGATATAAAAATAGATAGATGCCAAGTATATAATATATACATTTTATTATCTACGAGCCTTTAATATGGAACGTAGTGAGACATAAGTATTGAGGCCCGGAGGATAATGAGCTCTTAACCTAAACACCCATTCCAGTTCTTTTTGTTCCAAATAGCTCAAATAGTCGCCTTTCCTCTGCCCAGGTGGTACAATCTGAAGTACTCTAAACTCAAAGCCATGGTCATTATGACTGGAAACATGCTTAGCCAAAGCGTTCAACATATTCTTTTTCCTTATGTCATAAACATGGTCATAAATACGTTGTTTAAAGCTCCTTTTAGTCATGCCTACATAGAATGCTGAACATGTATGGCATTTTGCTAGATAAACTAGCCCCGAAGTATTACAGTCAGCATAGAACCTAGGACTAAAGGAAAAATCTAACACTGGGTGTATAAAATCTTGTTCCCTAGATATATAACCACAATAATTACAGCTTCTACAAGGATATGTCCCTCTCTCTCCTAACATGGCCTTTTTCGATGAAAAATTAATCTGACCTGTATCGTGGTCTATGCATAAGATCCTTTTTAGATTTTTGTTATTCTTGTACATAAAACCAGGACTAGAGCCCACTATATCTAATGTTTTATCATCCAGTGTTAAGACTCCCCAATGTTTAGAGATAATTCCCTTAATCATTGCACTGTCATTCGTATAGGTGGTAACAAACATGGTCCTATCATGGGTTAGTTTGGCTGTCGGAGCTGGTCTTTTAATGGCCATGGTACCAGGAAGCACGTGATGATCCGCATGGTGTACCACCCCCATTACTTCCAACTTAACTTGATTAATTAGCTTAGTGTCATAGCCACATGTATGTCATAATATATATATATAAAAAAACATTAAAAGACCAGCTCCGACAGCCAAACTAACCCATGATAGGACCATGTTTGTTACCACCTATACGAATGACAGTGCAATGATTAAGGGAATTATCTCTAAACATTGGGGAGTCTTAACACTGGATGATAAAACATTAGATATAGTGGGCTCTAGTCCTGGTTTTATGTACAAGAATAACAAAAATCTAAAAAGGATCTTATGCATAGACCACGATACAGGTCAGATTAATTTTTCATCGAAAAAGGCCATGTTAGGAGAGAGAGGGACATATCCTTGTAGAAGCTGTAATTATTGTGGTTATATATCTAGGGAACAAGATTTTATACACCCAGTGTTAGATTTTTCCTTTAGTCCTAGGTTCTATGCTGACTGTAATACTTCGGGGCTAGTTTATCTAGCAAAATGCCATACATGTTCAGCATTCTATGTAGGCATGACTAAAAGGAGCTTTAAACAACGTATTTATGACCATGTTTATGACATAAGGAAAAAGAATATGTTGAACGCTTTGGCTAAGCATGTTTCCAGTCATAATGACCATGGCTTTGAGTTTAGAGTACTTCAGATTGTACCACCTGGGCAGAGGAAAGGCGACTATTTGAGCTATTTGGAACAAAAAGAACTGGAATGGGTGTTTAGGTTAAGAGCTCATTATCCTCCGGGCCTCAATACTTATGTCTCACTACGTTCCATATTAAAGGCTCGTAGATAATAAAATGTATATATTATATACTTGGCATCTATCTATTTTTATATCATGAATCATGGCCCACTTGTATGATACTTTGCCTTATATATGTTTTAGTTTCCTATTTTTATTTTCATTTTTATTCCTATTCTTATTTAGTCTTAATTAAGATAGGTTAGCCTATATTGGATATAGTCTGTATATATCCTTCATTAATTTCTATACATTTACATGTCTGTCAGTATTTGATGTCTAGGTCAAATTAATATGATGTTTTTATATATGTATATATATTTTTAAGGTATTGAGCTGCTAATTGCACATATTTTATATTCTATATTCTATATTTTATATTTTGTATGAATATATATATATATTTATATACATATGTGTTTTAGCTAACCTTATTTAAGAATTTGAAGTACCTGTAGTACTGTGAATTTGGTTCATAGAGGGTTAACTTCTTGTGAATAATCTCTTTTGAGTTGTTCATTGGAGGGTTTGAATTAATTGGACCAATTAAGCTAATTAAATATGTATAAATATGGTTGCTTTTCTTTATGTGGTGATCTGAAGAAGCGTATTGTTACGCGAAAGCGCTCATCCTTGTGTTCTATTCAATAAATATCATTGTGTTTTTAGTACGCTGGACTTTATCATTGTCTTTTGCCTTTGCGTTGGAACTGAACGTGTGTTTTGCTACTTGCTTCCTGTGTTTGTAACGGACAGTTCCTAGCTGGAGTGGTGATCTTTGTTTTGAGGCTGTAAAAAGCATCTTGATATGAAGAGCCAACAGGAATGGCTGACTCAATGACAACTGGAGTAGCCTAGTATACACCAGATAAGCCAAGTTGCACAAATTTATTTTTAAGAAGGCAACAACATGCTTAAATAAGCGAACCAAATGCTCAGTTAAAAAAAAAGCCACATGTATGTCATAATATATATATATATATATATATATATATATATATATATATATATATATATATATATATATATATACATATATGTATATATATATATATATATATATATATATATATATATATGGACTTCATAAGCTGAAAAGGAATCAGTTCTAAGCCAGGGATTTCTTAAGAAACCTCCAGTGGCTGTGGCCTGAAAGCTGCATCTTCTGCCTTGAGTGTACACTTCAGCTTATGAAAACCTATTTTATTAGACGTAGCAGTGAATTTCTTCATCTTATCCTTTATAGCACTATCAGAGACATATGTGATAGTATAGCTATTATATCACGCCAGCTTTTTGAATTTTTTTTCAGCTATTGGTAGTTTTAGTTGTGCTTCTGGTACTGAGGATGCACAACTACATATATTTCAGTAATGGAATGCCATAATACATGCTGCAAACTGCCATGCAGCTCAGCATATGGGAATCACTTATGGCTTTGATGAAAAGTATGTATATCACAACTGTATCAAGGATCCTTTTTGCGTCGGGGGGGGGGGGGCATTTCTTTTTGTACATCTTTCTAACTGAAAAATCTGTGTGGAGTTACACAATCTGAGCATGTGAATGACCCAAGAGTTGAGCAATATTACTTTTCTGGTTCTGTCATTTTTATCCCAAGGCACTCAGAAGCTAAATCAGACTATGTAAGTCCTGCCATTGTAAAATTTGTAAATGACCGAGTATGGAGTTTTGATTAGTCACCGTGGTGCACATGCAATTAAGTGCTCTAACAGAAAAAATTTTGAAGAGATGAATACTTCTCCTCTATAGCTATTATTTCTTACTTTAGTGAATGACTTTTCCTGTGTAGACATAGGAACAACTGAAGGCATAGCCAAATCTTCAGTGCAGCTTGAGGGCAGTAAGTTTTACTGTTACTGCCTCCTCAACAGATATGTTAGTTCACTTCTCTTTTGCTATTTTGTTATCCAAATATGGAAAGATGTGAATGCCTCGAAGCTTGCAAAGAACAATCACTGACACTGACCATTTAGTAAATACCCTTAGCACGGTGAACAGCTCAAAGGATAAGACAGAGAACTGATAATGAAAGCCAGACACAGAAAATAGTAAAAAAATGCCTGTACTCTTTACAAATAGAAATGTGATAATATGCATCTTTTAGGTCCAATGTTACTTTAAAACTGCTAGAAAGTATTAGTGGTAAGAGAGTTTGAAGCAATAGCATTTTGAATGATAAAAATATTGAGAAAAGAGACGTCTAGGACTTAGTCACCAGGTTCCATCTTTCTTTGGCAGTGGAAGGGTCTTTGAATAAAAACAATTGTCTATCTCAGCTGAGGACATCAGTTATATCATCCACTGAGCCAACATTTTTCCCTCAAATAGGGGGAAACAAATATGCCTGGTGTGCAAGATGGGGATGAATCCCCTGAAAAGAGGAAGGGATCCCCACTATCATCTGTAATCCTGTTGGATAAGTCTCAAAAACAACTTGTCTGAGGTAATATGATACCAAACTGGAAAATGCAGGACTAAGGGAGAAATTTAAAGGTGTGGGAAGGGGTGGGAGAGGAAAATAGCCATTCAGACCTTTTTGGACTGTATTAGCTGTGGGAGGACCCCCCCCCCTTTTTCTGAGCCTCCTTGCCACTGCTTCTTGAAATTTTGCTTGTTGGCACTTAAGTGAGACTATTTGCTCTGTTTTCTGGAAAACTAACTTGAAAAAGAGTTGAAAAATATGAGTGACCCTTGAATCAATTTTCCTCTGTCATCAAATTTTGTAAATACCTCAGTAACAGATTGCCCACATAATGCACCTTCGTTGAAGGTTTGGTCACCTGAGAAACAGACACAATTAAAGCATTCAAAGACAATTTAGCCTTTGGAGAAGGAAGGCTAATAGTTAAATTTCTCATGTTCTCAAAAGAAGCCAGTAAAATATTTAACATGCAAGCCTGGCAGTTCAAAATTCTGAAAGTTAAGGTATCAGGAGAATAAACCTTCCTTCCAAACCTGTAAAAAGCTTTCCCATTCTTGTCAGAAGAAATGGGGTTAGCATTTACCATTAGCTTATGAATACAAGACTTGGAGACCACTGCAGCGTGGGATTTGGAATTATAAAACAAGATTTTTCTATTTAAGGTACTTTGCATAACCTGTAATGAAAACATCCTATAAAGCAGACAATACAGGAATAATAGTTGCAGGTTGAGAGAACTCCATTTATAAAAAAATATATTATTTTTGCTGGGATATTGGTATTTCATTATGGTCCAACTGAAATAAATCGCTCATTTTGTTAACAGTGTTAGAAAAAGATAATTATTTTGGAAGGAAATCTTGAAGAAATTCTATCTGCAGAATCAGAAATTTCAGCTTCAGAAGAATAAACTGAGGAGTCACACTCTCTATTACCTCCTTGGTCATTTGACTATAAATTAATTCCAGACTTAACTGGTGATGAAGCAGGATTTAACACATTAAAAGAGCAATCCTTTAGCAAATCCCAATAAATTTTCCCTGCCTACAGATAGTGAGACAGGTGACGAAACAGTTTTGAGTTTCTGCTATTTCTTCTTAGGAGATTCCTTGGAAAGGGACTGGAGCATTAGCCCAGGAATCAGGCACCTTATCCCAGCTAAGAGATAAACCTTCACTCACTCCTTCCCCTGAGCATGAAAAGAGTGGCCCTACCTTGTCCAGAGAGGTAGACCCTACAGCCAGAGAGGAAGTGCCAATCTCCCAGTCCCAGTCCTAAGTGGCTTCCCAAGGAGCTACATCAGAAGAACCAGAAGTAAAAGATGGGTGGTCAGGGGCACCAGTAGTGACCACAGCAGAGTAACCCAACAGTGGCTGATGCACTGAGGGAGTTGGTTGGATATCAAAAGACTCTCTAACATGTTTCTTTTTTTTTTTCAGACGATGAAGCAAGAACCACAATGTCTAACAATTGCTCCAAATTCAAGCTGGGGAGGAGACCTGAGATTCATGTTATAAAAGCTAATTTTGACAGCTGGAAAAAAATGAAAACCATTTGCTGAAACTACCTTCAATGAACAACTCAACAATTTTGTTTTTGCAGGGGACAAGCCCCCCCCCCCTGCGTCCCCCCATGGGGGGTACCACCTCATACCCCCAGACTTATACCAACTCTGAGATTGCACAACAGTGGAAAAAAAACAAGCTCCACTGTTGTTGAAAGTAATTTTGGTGAACAGAATTCATACATTTTGCATTCACTGCAAATATATTCAATGACATGATATGCTTGTGGAGACCACATATGCGAGTAGTGGAGCATGAGTGAGTTGGTGAACCATTTGACAGGAAATTTTATGTTCTAAGGTAAAATATTTCCTGATCATCACAAAAAGCAACAACTATTGCCCCACACACACTGTGTAGAATATAATTATAATAACATAGTTTTACATAGTATACTCACACAAGCATACATAAGTAAAATAAATCACTTCAGTAAAATGACAGTCTGGTAAGATAACATTTCCTAGCACAAAAATAAAAGTTACATGGAGTTTTTCCAAAGGAAAAGTTGAAGGTCTGCCTTGAAAAGATCTGTCTTTCTGACCATCAATTCCATGAAGCCTATAGAGGCAAAGCACTTCAGCAGTAAGAAAGCTCTACCGGTTTTTGGCACCCAAGCTATGATTCTGCTCAAGCCATAGAGAGTTTGGGTGCATGGAAGGTGCCTTAAAGCTTTGAAAGCTGGCCAGTGTTCATATCCTTGGCAAGGATATAACCCACATAACCTAGGTTACTGTAACAGTGATGTAAATATTGACCATCTACTGGACAGATCAGCCAAGGGAAAATTGGAGTGAGTGGCCAACATCAGCTTACTTATCTTGGTGGAAGGCAGCTTGACTCACTGTAGTTGCAGTATGAAGAACCTGATGAGTTCCACTCTGTAAGCAGTGTGCTCCTTGGTTAGGAGACCACACAGGCAGCTCTTGAAGGTAGCCATAACAGAGTTCACTAGGTTGCCATGGGGTGTGGGTTACAGTATGCTACTTGGCAGCAGTATGATGCTGCACAATTGTCTTCGATCTCCTCACTGCCCTGGATGTGGGTCAGACACAGCTTGGTGGTGGCTAAGGTAGGTCCAATAGACCTGGTGAATGAGCTGGTAGTAGCTGATGGTCAGCTGCTGGGAGATAAAAAAAATCTATATTAAGGGGTCTTACAGCATTGCCAAAGGGACAGTAGTGGATACAAGAACATGATGCCCGTAAAGTCTGAAAAGTGTAAATACAGTGTTTTGGAATATATAAGGGCCATGGCACATTACTTTCATATGTGACTTTAACTAAAGCTGTATCCAGTGTGTTTTCCAGCTTTGTTACATAATTGCACATATTCTTCTGTTGTATTCTAACTTATATATTGACTCACATTGTAATGGATAGTTACTTATTCCTTGGGCATTATCTTATCATTGTGAATGAACATGACTGATTCAATTATTTGTGAAAAGCCCACTACATATTCATCACCCGCCCCCACCATTGTGACTGTTATTATCTGCATTTAGTGCACTTCACTTTCACTGTTTGTCTTTGAAAATGCTGCCATTCAAAGGATTATATGGGGGCAAATTCTGCATTGTGTGCCAATGCTTTGGATATAAATTGCTGTTTTTGAATGACCTGCCATAATTGGATGTGCCTTCTGTATGATACTTTGACTAACAATACTTGTCTCCTATGTGTGTTTGCTATGGGACTGTATTTAGAACTGCACCACTCTGCTATGGTTATAAATGACTATGGCTGCACTTTGTAAATATTTATGGCTTGTGGTGGTTGATCATTGACATTTTAGAGTAAAAGATGCATTTGGGGTGTTACAACTGACTATTTTTTGATTGTTATTTTATTTAAATGTAATAAGTGGGGTAGAACACACTGATCCAAGCAGACTTACTTCAGGTTCAGCCTGGAAAATTGACAAAGAAAATACAATTACACAATCAATCAATTTAAAGAATACAAAAAAAAAATCAGGCGTGAGATAATACAATGCAACAAGTAAGAAAAAACAATGAAAAAAGACAAACGGGGATTCAATAAAGCCTACACAGTAATTTTTTCATTGTGACGTACACACGGGTGCATACAATTTTAGCTTCAGTAAGTACTGTGAAGAGGTACGCACCCCACACAAACAAGGTAAACACCTTGGCATGCAAATTGCAGCATATGCAGCTGAATTGCATGTTAATTAACCAATCCAGCATGGTGGAGCTATTCAACAAGGTATAAAGCAACAGTGTAGACTCTGTGCTGGTTTCTCTTGCAAATTCCAAAACTTTTGGAATACAGCCACTGAAAGGAATCTACACAGACAGAATGTTAAGGGCTGCTGCTGCTTTAATTCATTTGTATGCGCTACAGGCTGAAGCCATTGCTGCTGCTGCTGCTAATATGCCTAGGCCGAGAAGGAGAACAGTTTTGAGGCTCTGTTTAACTTTTCACAACCTACATGATATGGAAATTGTAGAGCGCCACAGGGTGGTCAGGGAAACACCACAGAAACTCTGAGACGTCTGCTGTCTTCAGTTCAGAGCCAGAGCCAACCAAGGGGGAACCCATCCCAGTGAAGACAAAGGTATGTGGAGCGCTTAGAATCTTAGCTACAAGTACCTTTCAGAGCCGAACAGGGGTCATGCTGGGGGTGTCACAGGCATCAGCATCCAGGACCTTCCACCAATTCCTGAATGCTATGCTCCAACATGCCAGTAACCATATATATTTTCCTGTAGTTCTAAGTAGAGGTCTAGAAATATGCATGAGTTCTGCCATTGGTTGCACACATATAGAAATGAAGGCACGATTCGGGGAACAGGTAGGCTCTACATAAACATAAAGAGCTACCACTCTATCAACTGCCAAGTCTTGTGTAATGCCAAAGAAATCATCTTGAACATGTGTGTTGGCAACCCTAGCAGTTACCACAACTGACATATCTGGTACACCTCCCAACTGTACCAGATGTTTGTTGGGAGGATATCCCACAGGGTCATCTACTGGGGGATGCAGGCTATGCACTAGAACTGTGGCTGATGACACCCATCAGAAATGCACACACATCCACAGAAGAATGCCATAATGAGGCACACACTCAAACCAGAAATAGCACAGAGTGTGTGTTTGGGTTCCTGAAGTTATGGTTCTGCTGCCTAGATACATCTCTGGGAGCCCTGCAGTACAATCCATGGACATGTACAGAAATATTCACAGTATGTGCAATGCTGCACAACATAACCCTGAGGAAACAGCTTCAGCAGGATCAGCAAGTAGAAGGAGCATGCATCCCATCACTAAGGCCAAGGTCAACATGGCCACAGGCAGATGAGTCAGAGGTGAACCACCAGTTACTGTGGGTGTAGGCAGATGTAGGCATAATCAGTATGCCCTTGCACTGGCTAAGAGACAATGCATAGCCCACTCACTCATCACCTAGGGCCCTAAAATCTTCCTCCTACACACATACATATACTAACACTGATGCCAGGCAACTCTCACAACCTTTACCTATCCATGTATTGGCTATGTACTGCTTGCCCCAGATAGAGTCAGCCCTGAAATAAAATTGTGGCAACTGCTGCATTTAAAAAGTAAGTCGAGAATCTGGAGTGCATTGTTTAATAATATGAATGTGTGGCATATCCTTCTATTTCATTACTTGGTACACTAAGGAAGTAAAAGGTGGGAGATTTGTACAAATACCTTAACATGTGAGAGCAGAGACTTATTTGACTTATATGTACGCATTACTAAGTAGCAGGCCTCAAGCATCAAAGATTCACACAGTCATACCTCTCAAAAGTACTGGTGAACACTGCACATGCCCTCAGTTTAGCACCATACATTTGTACTGGAAAACCATTAAAGAGCAGTTTCTGACTTCACAACCCTCACAGCATCATTCACTGTAAAGATAAACTGTCTAACTTTCCAAAACCAATATATGTCAAAGGTACAATTAACAGTTCAACACCACAAATGCAGATATACTAGGCACTAACTTAGCTATGCACCCTGAGCATCAAACACAAAACTTATGTATCCCTTATTCCAAAAGACAGAAAATAGGGATATGGCTCAGTTATCATTACTTGCACAGGGTGCTGGTGTGTGTGTGTGTGTGTGTGTGTGTGTGTGTGTGTGTGTGTGGGTTTCCTCCAGGAGAAATTGTTGTGTGTGTGCCTGCATGAACACAGCCAAGCTCTGTGCTGGCTCTACATCTTGGTATGTCGGACAAGTGTGAGCCATGCATGGTAGAGGTGACAGTTCACTGTTATCATCCCTGACCATGAGAACTGGCTCTGCCAGGAGTTGCTCTGGCATGTCCATGCCTAAGGTCAGATGCAGTGCTGCCACCTGAACATGACTGATGTCTGCTGGACAAGCTCCCTTCACAAGGATGCCCAGGTCCATGATCCTATGGCCTGCCATGTCTGGATGTGGATAGCACACACATTGATAAAGCAGTGGAAGTACTGCCACTATTGGAGCATGATTGGGCACAGCCATGTTGACTGGCAGCAGATGATGTGGCTGACCTATGCTCACACTCCCACTGTCATGATCACCTGTGATAAAAAGCAACAAACAAAGGAATAAATTAATACCTACACTACTATACTGCAATATCTGCTAATAAAGTAACAGTGCTGCCACTATTGCAGACAGTACAGCAATGCACACAACAGGCTTGACATGAACAGCACATACACTAAAATCTTCTTCTTTCGGCTTTTTCCCGGTTAGGGGTTCCCACAGCTGAACTCCGGTCTGCTAATGATTGGCAGTAGATTTTTATGGTGCCGAGGTGCCAGGCCGACACCCAACCTTCAGCAAAGGCACTCCCATTCATGCATGTCTTTCGAACGCTACTCAACCGTGGGGAGGACATGCAGATTCCACACAGAAGGCACTCCAGCCGAGAATCGAACAGGAGAACCTCTTGCTGTGAGGCGACAACGCTACCGCTGCACCACCGCAGCTTTTTCTTTAAATTGCTCAGCAGTTCTGACATAAAAATGTTTGGCTAGCCATCTGCAGAAGAGATTCCCATCTGTAATCTAGATGGTCCTGGAAGAAGTTAAGCAGGAGGTAAGAGTAACATCACAATTAACAGTAACACAGGGGAATATTTTACCCCTTTATATGCCCATTAACTGTACTTTCCACAAGAACACGGCTGACAACTCCAACCTAAGCTAATAACTGTAAAAATCTTCAACCCCCCCACAAAAAAAAACAGAAATGTGACACAGAAGTAAATTCTTGATTTCAGTTGTTTTACTATATAACAGTATTCAACTGTTCAGATACCAAAGCCTACTTGGAAGCTCCTCTTGGGACATGCTTGCTCTAAAACATTTACTCCAACATCCAGCACATGCTGTACTGCACTCTCCTGGGAGCTCTCTGGATCCCTGATATTGGCCAGAAACTCTTCACTGGGTGTTAGTGATGGTTCCCTAGCAGGCCCTCCTCTGGTAACCATCTGGTCATGGCTCACTGCAGCTGCTCTTCTCCGTGCAGATATGTTCATGTCAGTGGCTCTGTGATGCACCTGTTCATATATCCTGTCCTGGCCAACCATGACATTCGTGTCAGCTACTATCTGGTGCCATATTTGCAGCCTACATGCCATATCTACCCATCTCCTTTCCAGCAGAAAGGCACCATGTTGCCTAAAGGTATCCACAATCACCCGTTTTCACCATCAATGAAGAGAGGTCTCCAAGGATTGACAAGCCTGGGCAGCATACTTGTAGGTATCTTAAAAGACAACTGAAGGATAATACACATAAGTATGACATAATTACAAAATAACTGTGTACAGAGCAAACAGAAAAGGTAGCCACTCAGTATTGTCCACTGGAGAAACATAATACAGTCTAGAGATGTGAAACAAGAACAACAGGCAGGATACAAAACAAGGAGAGTAATGTGAGCAACATACCCTTGTTTGTGCCATAACATTAACTCACCTTTGCCCCCCCAAAGAAGAGCAGTGTATCATTGTTTGTGCCATAACATTAACTAACCTTTGCTCCCCTGTAAAAACCTAAAACACAAACAAACTCAAAAAAACAACAAAGGCAAAGGTGTACTCCAACAAAAACTTTTTATGTAAGCGCTTTCGAACACTATAAGTAAGTGAACTTCATCAGACAAAATCACATTTACAAATGTTAAACTATATAAGATACTCCCTCCATGATGTCATAGTCTTTTTAACTATTTAAAGGTACAAAATACTCTAAAAACATTTGTTAATATTTATCAACAGTTCCATTTTGAATGCAATAATAATCGACACACTTAAAATTGTTTCAAACATAAAACATTAAATAAATAGTATATACATATGTGTTAATATATACCTTATGTGTATATATATTTTGTGTCCTCATCTATCTAATGATTTCATTTTCAAGACACATTTTATACAACAAGTGTCATTAAGACCCGGGTACACAAAGGCATTCAATCTGAACTGCCAATGTAGTTCCCTCTCTTCCAGTAAAAGCTGCCATGGTCCTCCACAAACTCCCTTTTTAACTTGATCTATAATGTAATACAAAAAATTATGTACTAGGTAGTTAACCACATCCTTTGCTAAAGTATTATTGGGGTTCTTTTTGTTGATGCTGTATTGATGCTCATACACTCTCTGTCTGAAATGCCTCTTGGTTTTACCACTATAGAAACCGGGGCATTTCTGACACTGTGCAACATAAACAACATCAACACCGTTACAGTTAAATTTCTTCCTAATTTTAAATGTGCCATTGTTAATGGAAAATGTCTTCGTAACAGCCATAAATTTACAAAAATTACATTTTCCACATTTCCACATACCAGAAAAAAAGGAGGGGGTTGTAACATATTCTCCAAGATGTTTTTCAAATTCCTGCCCCTCCTAAAAACTATTTTCAATTTCTCTGGTACTTTAGAAAGAATAGCGGGGTCTTCCATCAACATAAACCAAAAGTTCCCTATGATATCCTTCAAAAAATAGGAATCTAGAGAAAAAGTGGTAATACGTTTTAAGTGAAATGGCTCGGGCTCACCATTATTAATTAGTACTGGGTCACTAAAAAACCCTTGTGTTGTTCTATTATCAAGGTCATTACAACTCACTGATGGAATAACTGAATTAACATTCAAAATAGGTTTAAACCAACCATTATATCTCTTATTTCTAACTTCAAATAAAATCTCATCCACTACTGTTATAGAGTAATCTCTTTTGATGAACATGTCCCTCAATATCTCACATTCATTAATGAAATCATGTTCCAAAGAAATCATTCTAGCAGCTCTCACCATTTGACCCTTAGCTATGCCCCTTTTCACATGCAGAGGGTGAGAGCTACTAAATTGTAAAAAAGAGTTAGAATACGTTTTCTTCCTGAAGTTTTGTGATGTATAAATATTCTTGGATAAATCCTTTCTTAACAGAACATCCAAGTAATAAATAACCTGGGTGTTGAAATCAAAAGTAAAACTAAGAAAGGAAGTAGAGGTAGGCATGAAATAACCAATTTCAGAGCTGTCCCATAGCCACCATCCAGAATTATAAAAATATCATCCAAAAACCAGGTATACCACACTACTTTTTCTTTAAATAGTTTGAATTCAAAAAGTATTTCATGCTCCCACCATGCCATAATACAATTGGCGAAGCTCTCACCACAGGGGGACCACATGGCAACCCCGGTTTTTTGGAGATAATATTCGTCTTTAAAAATTAGATAGTTGTTGGACAACACTATGTCCAGCAAATACTCAATTAAATCTATCTCATCACTACATACCCCCTTGTATGTCAAAAATTCCCTGACCCAATTAATGCCCAAAATCTGAGGAATCACAGAATACAAATCCTTGACATCAATTGTTAGGAAAGTAAAGTTACCATCAAATCGGTCCCTGTTCAATGAGTCCAAAAAGTCCCAAGAATCACGGCATATTTGTACCTCTGCTTTTAGATGTTTTTTTCAATTTACAATCTACTACTTTTGCACACCCATATGTCATACATTTTCTGCCATCTACAATGAGGCGAAAAGGTGGATTTGCCACATTTTTATGGATTTTGTGTAAGCCAAACATAACCGGGGTAACAGGAGAAATCATAACTAAATAGTTTAACATATCCATATTGAACCTATTTTCAATAAATAGCTCATTAATCAAAAAATGTACTTTACGTACAGCTCCATTAAACTCATTCAAAGAAACCTTCTGGTAGGTGTTTGTTTTTAAAATTTGTAAAATATTTTTCTCATAATCGTTGTTGTCAATAAAGATCAAACTTCCACCCTTGTCAGGCTTTAGAATTTGTATATTTTATGACATTAATAGCTCCAACACATCATTCTCAGCAGGTGAAACATTGGGTTTAACAAACACAGGAAGCTGGTTACTTAAAGCCGTTTTGATGTTAACCTCACATATTTTTTCAAATGCTGCCAACACATTATGCAAAGGGGGATTAATGACACTCAAAACCCTAAAGTCATTACTGAAATTATTCAAGTTACTAAACAAAATATGAAGGTTTAACTTACGAATAAATAATTTCAGGTCCAATAAGGTTCCAGCCAAGTCTGCCCTTTTTGTAGGAACAAACAACAAACCCCTAGCAAGAAACTCAATTAATTCAGCAGGCAGTTCAAAATGAGTGTAGTTGTAAATGTTAAAATCTTTAGTAGAGTTAGTTAAAATCCGTAATGCTGGTAAAGTTCCTTCTGGAGAATTAGGAATCAAATGGTCGCTAGGAATCAGCGACGCTGCTTGTTCCTCTTCTTCTGACCATTGGATTGGTTGGCTTGACATCCTTTCGGTATACTTTGCCAATTCCCCTGTTGGCCAGCCTGAAAAACCTGTTGGTTGCCCTTCATATTCTTCTGGTTCAACCTTTCACTTCATCTCACCCCATTATCGCCAAAATCATTTTCGTTGCCCTGCTTGCTGTTAGAAGGAATGTCCTGATTATCAGCTGAATCAGGATCAAGAAACCCATCCTCAGGCTCGTCAGAGGACGTGGACTGGTCCACGGCAGTTTGAGTGTTAGCAACAGGGGGAGGGGGATATGTGGTGCCGTTAGCATAATCCTGCCTATCCCTTTACATTTTCTTCCTTTTATTTTCTTTTAATTTATTAATTGTATTATCAATGCTAGCAAAGATACGGTTAAACTCATATTTATACTGCAAAAAATCCACGTCTATTTTGACGTTTTCTTCAAGCACCAAATGTTCCATTTTCAGTTGTTCCATTTGCTGATTATAATACCTAATGAGCACATTAAGGTACTCACAACTTTGCTTATCAAATAGTTGAAGTGATTCCTTGTGTAAGGAAGAATTCCAGATAAGGCCAACCAGATATTTCCACTGTCGAAAAGGTATATAAAAAAAGGGAGTCACCATACTGATCTTTAAATAGTCCTTCTGAATCTTCAAACGCCCTGGATATCAGTGAAAATGGTGAAAAGGCATACATGAACATTCCTGTCAGGAAATGAGAATATATCTGTTTTCCCAGTCTGCTTGCAAGGAGTCCTGCAGCAGAATGTTGGCAGTTGTTTTTTTGTGAATGGGGGTGAACAGATCTGTTAGAGGTCTTCTCCACAGATACATCAAATCCTGAAAGACCCTTTGATTCAATTTTCATTTGTAAGGTCTGTCCTGGTCCTGCTGAACTTGTCTGCCACAAAGTTTTGCTCTAACAAAAGGTAGTAGCATGTAGAGTTCGATTTTTTTTTAATTGTTATGTCCCAGACTACCATGGCTAATCTGCACAGAGGGTAGGATTTGGAATTCCCCTGTTTTTTTATGTACCACATCAGTGTGATGTTGTTTGGGATTACTTGTAGAGGTCCTGTCAACCACAGATGAGTTGAGTGCATTTATTACTGCCAACACATTTTTGATGTTTGTGTGTTTCAGTCTGTCTTTTTTGTTCCAGATATCTAAAATATAAACAGTCTGTGTACATAATAAAGGATTTTCAACTGGAAACAGACTGTCTATCCTGCCTGGATTACTTTTGAATACTTAGTAATTCTGTATAATATTTCAAATTATATATTTTTTATTATTTTTTGACTTAGGATGAGTATAGGTTCACTACTTCTACTGCCATTATCTGATCTGATTAATATACAGTGATTCATTAGATATTTATGAATTGAAAATCTTCCACACACAGAAGTTTGTTACACTGCTTTGTTTTCGGACCCACTATACTTGTTTAGTGGGTTGTTTGAGACTTCAGGGATACCACAGAGATTACTTGTCATATGTATATGTAGCAAACCAGGGAAATTATTATCTCAGTTCTACATATGCTGAAATCAGTAACTTTTATATTGCTCACATCAGCAGCCCAAGGTCACAACATTATACTAACTTTAACTTGTTTCTGATCAGCCTTTCTTACCTTGTTACAGTGTAATGCCTGGATACCTTGCAACTAAGAAAAAGTACTTTCTTGTTTTAATATGTTTAATATATATATAGCAGTAACTGATACGATGCTCCCACCTCACATTTAAAATATCCTTGACTGTGTACTATGAAACACTGTTTTACAATATAACATAGGTTCATAGGTGTATACTAGGCTAATGGCCCTGGGGCCTTTACAAGCCTAGCCATAGGATTACCCTGGTATAGTGCCACCTGACCTTAGTTCCCATTGCCTCAGTTGAGTAGAGCCACTGGAGTTATCCCCGGGGTGAATTTTCTGTTTCCCATCCACTCGTCAAGATTTCTCTTGAAGAGGGTCAGCGAGGTACTCTGCTTAACATGTATTGGAAGACTGTTCCATAGCATGGGCAGTCTCTGGGTTATGAACCTGTCCCTCTAGCATGTTCTGTTAATTGTGGTCATGAAGTTGAGGTCTATGGAGTGTGTGGTGAGGAGGGATTGGGATTTCTTTAGATGTAGCATTTCCAACAGAGCTGGGTCAGACATGGCTTTGTAAGTCAAGCAGAGATCACCTCTAAGCAGGCGATATGAGACAGAGAATAGTTGGAGTTTTTTGAGTCTGTCTATATAGGACAAGTGTTTAAGGCCTAGGATCCTCTTTGTGAGGTAATTTTGCAGCCTCTCTAGTTGTTGCAGGTGTCTAGTGAGGTACATGCCAAATGGGGCATTGTACTTAATGACTGGTCTAATGAGGAAAGAGTAGTTGGAGACAATGACCTCTTTCTTCAGGGATGCAAAACCCTTAGTAATGAGATGTGCCACATAGAAGGACTTTCTGGCCACAGTGGGAATGTGGTGATCAAAACAGAGGTTGCTGTCAACCTTTGTTCCCAGATCTCTTATAATACCTTCTGTGTTCAGTGGAGGGTCTATATCATATATTTGAAATCCCAAAATATCGAACACCATAAGCTCGAACTTGGAATTTCGAAATATGACAACATTGAAACTCAGAATGTTCTGAGAAACGTGCACACAACACAAGTACACCAAAATAAATAAACCACACATACACTTAACAAAACCCTACTTCTAACCCTGCACTAAACCATACATACATTCCTATCTATCCACTAACCTTAACCCGCACCCTAACCCTAAGGTCCGTAACTATTGCACACTTACCCTATGAAACTATACACAAACAAACTAATTAATACACACACATACACTTAACAAAACCCTACTTCTAACCCTGCACTAAACCATACATACATTCCTACCTATCCACTTACCTTAACCCACACCCTAACCCTAAGGTCTGTAACCATTGCACCACAGTGGAGGAAATAGTGAAGCCACAGAATGGCCCACCGAAATCTTGCCCTAGGTAAGAATTCGATGTTCCGTGGCTTCGCCATTTTCATCCTTTGATGTAGTGGGTTCCATATTATAACATTCGAAGTTTTGCAACTTCGATGTTATAATATAGACCTTCAGTGGACTACCATCAATGTGGAAATTCATGGGAACCACGTTTTTCCCAAACGGGATGATGACACATTTTTTGGCATTGAGCTTAAGGCCATGGTTCTGACACCAGTCGTTGGTCTCAGTGAGGCCATTCTGTAGGATGTCAACATAACTTGGGGAGTTAATAATAGCTCCCAACTTGCAATTGTCTGCAAACTTTATCAGCCAGAGTCCCTTCATGTTGGCCTGGACTTCAGAGAAGTAGATACCAAACAGGAGAGGACCCAGGACCAATCCCTGTGGGACTCCAGTCGTGACTAGTCAGCAGTCTGACTTGGAATCAGCTACTTTCACACTGTGGGTTTTATCTGTGAGCCAATTTGCAACCCACCTAGTGATATAGGGGTTGATGCCAAGCTTAGTGAGTTTTTCTATGATTTCTGAGTAGGGAATGGTATCAAAAGCCTTGGCCAGATCAAGGTAGGCTGTATGAACCACCTTGCTTTCATCCACAGCTCTGGTGACTGACTCAAAGAAGTCGACCAAGTTGAGCAGGCATGATCTATCCTTTACAAAACCAAATTGTGTGGGATCCAGAGTTTGGAGATTCCCTATATCCTTGTTTATCAGGTCCAAGATGATGCATTCCATAGCTTTGCATATCAGACTTGTCAGGCTAATGGGGCAATAGTTCCCAGGGTTTGTAGTTGCTCCTCCTTTGTGGAGAGGGATGACTGTAGCAGTGCATCATTTGGTAGGGACAAAGCCTGAAGTGAGGCTGTGAATGAACAGGGCACACAGGTGAGGTGCCAGTTCCCTCTGTAGCTCATGTAGAACACAACCAGGGATATTGTCAGGTCCCATAGAAGCTATACTTTTGGCCATGGATGGTGCTGTTTTAACCTGTGCAGCAGTAATAATTGGTGCTTGGCAATCTTTTGGTAATGTGATTGGTCTTTTTGGGGGGGAGGGGTAAAGTTGGCACTGAATCTGTCGGCCAGTATACTGGCAATATCTGTTGGCTCGGTATAGGAGGTACCATTGTGCAGTAGCTCAGAGCAAATCTGGGTATTGCCATGGAGATTCTTTACATAAATATAGAAGGCCTTGTGGTTGTCTGCTGCAATTCTGTTTTCATAGCTAGCTTTACAGGATTTCATGTGGTATCTCAACTTTTGGTTGAGGTTGATAAGGAAGTTTTTCCAGTCTTGAGACTTCACCTTATTCCGCATCAGTTTCCTCCTTCTGTTGTAGTTTGTTTATGGTAGTGAACCACCAGACTGCCTTCATTTTTTTGGAGGAGAGCGTCTTGGTTCTATTGGGTATGGCGAGATCCATGCATTTGTGTATGTGTTCGTACAGTGCACTGGTGCATGATTCTGCAGTCACGCAACTATTGTCCATTTGCATGGGTGCTGTGAAGTTAGCCACCTCTGTTTTTAGGAGCCCAAAGTTAGCTTTGGAAAAGTTTTTCATGGTGGTTACCTTTGCGGGGGGTGGGAGGAATGTGGATTTCCAAGGTGATTAGTTTGTGGTCAGATCTAACCAGGGAGGAGCTGACTATTGGTGTAGAGCAACGGTCGCCCATGTTAGTAATGACCAGGTCAAGGAAGTTGCTACCTCTAGTGGGGGTAAGAACGAGCTGGTCCAGGGCATTGGAATTAATGAACAACAGGAAATGTTGGGCAAGTGTATTGGTACATGAGTAATTTACCCAGTTAATGGAGGGATAGTTGAAGTCGCCTAGTAAGACAGTGTTAGGTTGGACTCTAATATTCTCCAGGGTGCTTAGGAATGTGGATTGTGAGTCCTGGGACATGGTTGGGGACCTATAGCAGGCTATGACCTGAATTGCTGTCTTACCCAATGTTAGCTGCACCTGAAGTATCTCTGATGTGTTATGTTGGGCTACCAGTCTGGAGGTATGCGCATCCTTTATGAATATGGAAACACCACCGCCTTTGGAGCTTTTGTCCAAGTTCTGGGGCCGAAAGCTGTGAAATGAGTTATAGCCTGGTTGTGCAGGGGTGCTTTCTGCTGCCTTGAACCAGGTCTCTGTTACAGCACAAATGTCGATGTTCTCCATTTTAAGGAGTGCTTCGAGTGAGTGCATTTTGAGATTTAGACTTCTAGCATTGAGCAGCATGACCCTCAGGTTGCATTTGTTTGTAGTTGTTACGGTGGTAATTTGGTCTTTGGAACACCACCTAAAAAAGACACTATAGGAGCGGCAAGAGCCTTGGTCAGTATCCGAAAGCCCAGGGGTGACAGATGCAGGCCATCTCTGACAAAGTATCGAGGTCTGTAAATCATGTCATCCCAGGCAGATAGATACTGAATCCCCTTAGAATTTATTTATTTATTTTACATTTGTTAACTGGGAATGTTCGACTGGATTTTGGTCCATTTTCAGTGGAGGCCCAGGGAGAAAAACTCCATAGTTACATACATGAAGACAGTGTGACTATGACAATTATATACTTATGTGCAGGAACAGATTCATACTTTGACACTTATATACTTTGTACAGAAACACATACAGAAAGGTATTCTGGTTATGCCAGAATATATAATAGGTTTGAGAATTATAAACTTTTATGCATGAACATAGTAATTTTAGTTGTACATAGATGTGTAAGTTCTCTTGTAGTTCAGCAGTACACTAACTAATCTAACATCTGAATTAAATGAGGTATATGAGCTATGATTGTGATAGTTCCAGCATGAAGCCTGGTTTTAAGAGATACATGGTAAATAGTGAAGGGGTTAGTCAGGGTTTATACAAGGGCATAGCCAATGTATTTTTAAGTATTTTTTAAGAGAGGTTTTAAATTGAGTTGAAGGGACTAAAGTGAGTTCAGCAGGAAGTGAGTTCCAGAGTTTGCTAACATAGTTAGTAAATAGAGAGTCACCAGCTAAGTTGTTGGCTTTAACAGTTTGCACTACCGTTCTATTACAGGAGAGGAGAGTTTTTAGGTTGCTGTATGGGATGATGATATTTTTAAGTATGGGTGTAATTTCTGGTTGATAAGAGAATTTTGTGTACAACTATTAGTTGATTATACTGAATTTGACAGGGTAGTACTAGCCAGCCTAGAGCTACAAGGTTCAGACAATGGTGTTGTCTATATGGTGAACCTGTGGAAAATCTGGCAATGTTACTGTAGCAGCAAGTGAGTTTATTTAGGTTGGATTTACTTAGATTTATAAGAATCGGAGAGACATATAGCAGTGTAGAAAGTAAATGTGTTTGGGCAATTACTGTCCTAGCAGATGGGGTAAGGAATTGTTTAATCTTATATAAAGAGCCAAGTTTCTTATTTAGTGTCTTAATAATTCAGCTGATGTGAGCATCGAACTTGAGATTTTTGTCGATTAATATGCCAAGTAGCTTAGTAGTAGGTTCCGGGGAAATTATGGTTCCATTGTTAGATTTTATGGCAAGTAATGGCAAAGGAACTTTACGAGTGAGGATGAAGAGTAGCAGCTTTGTTTTATTTGGGTTTAACAGAAGCTGCCGTTGGGTGAGCCAGTTTTCCACCTTATTAAAGGTGCTTTGTGATAATTTCTGTAAATCTGTTGTCTGTTGGAGAGGTAGAAGAACAGATAAGTGTAGAGTCATCCGCATACTGAATACAAGTTGCTTTTAGGATGACTGTATTGAAATCATTAATGTTAATGGAAAAAAGGAATGGCCTTAATATGGATCCCTGAGGGACTCTAAGGGTGATTGGTAATAGGGTGGATAGATTCCCCTTCCATGATACAGCTTGTTGTCTGCCACTTAGATAGGACTGAAACCAGAAAATTGCTTGGTTATCTAGTGCAAGTGTTTCTAGTGTACACAGTAATGACACCAGAAATTTAGCCAATTGTTGAAATCAATAATTTCCTGCATTTATGCAGTTTACATCATAAATTTCTATACAAATATTTAGCAAAAACAAAAACTGTTAGTTACTTCTTCAGTCCCTTCAGTGTCCTTTTAAACAATAATGGCATAAAGTGGGGTATTTGCTTTACTGTCCACCCACCAGTTTAACACAGTCAATAAAATTCCAGTCTTTATTCGGCCACTTTGTGCAAATTTACATTTTGCTGGCCTAATCTATATTTAATAGGAATGATATTCTCTCATTTAAAACAAACTAAGCAGAAGCTTTGCTGTCTGGAGGGTGTGAAGTTCACTCCTTGAAATATGTTATGCAGCTATTACACTAATAAAATTCAAACTTTAAAATATGTATGTACTACAAAATAATAAAATAGTAGGTAGTCCACAGCTGAGTTAAAAATAGAATATCCTTTATTGAAAGACACAAACAAGCGAGTGCTAAATTAGAAGAATTTATCAGCTATCTGAATCAAACCACCAGCTTCCTGCATTCACCTCTTCCCACAGCCTCACCTTGGCAGTCTTCTTAGATATGGAGATTACTAAAGACTTGGACCAAGGTAAAATTGACACAGATCTTTACAGAAAAACCTACCAGAGTAAACCTCCTCCTACATAATAAGAGTCTCCATCCCACCAGGACAAAATATAACATTATTAAGTCCCAGGGCTACAAGTGGGCCAGGATCACAACGGAAATGGAACCCTTCCTTAAGAACCTAAATGATCTTGAAAATGACTTTTTGATGAGATGATATAAAAGCAATATGTTAAGAAGCATTCTGGAAACTATAATTCAACTAAAAAGTACAAATTCACCAGCTCATAGCAGTCCTATGGGTTTTAAAGAAACCTAAGGACAACAAACCTAAAGACGGCTGTATCTTGACTTTAACTGTTGACTATTACAGCATCATTAATATTAATAGAGAGAACTGGCCAGTGATTACTGAAAGCTCATATCTAATGGACATCCTTGGAGAAGCTCCTTCCTTTGTGTATAGGAAAGCCAGAAACATCAGGAGTAGGGCTGAAGGTAGGCCCAGACCACTGGATACATGCACCAATAAGTGTGAAGCCAACTGTGTTTTTTGTCAACATATACAGGAGGGAGACATGTTTTTCTGCCCTTATTTAAAGAAACTGATTAAAATTAATGCAGGAGGTGACTTTAACTCAATGCAGGTAGTTTACAGGGCAAGCTGCAAAGACTGTGAAGTATTTTATGTGGGGAAAATGCTCAATAGACTTAAAAGGAGGCTTGCTGGCGATATATTAATGGACATGCTGCACCTCAGAAAATCCAAATCCCATCGAGCTACGCGCTCGAGAGACTTGAACCTCAGCACTGAAATAAATAGGACATGCTGGAGGGACAGATTCATAACCCAGAGGCTCCCTTCACTCTGGAATAAAATCCCAGTCCAGGTTAGGCAGAGTCCCTCATTGACTCTCTTCAAGAGGAATCTTGATGAGTGGATGGGAGATAGTAGGTTTACGCCGGGTATCACTTCTGTGTCACTGTTAGACAGAGGCACAGTATACTAACCTCGAAAAAGGGCATAGCAAAATTCATTTAAAATGGGTGGTGAAAGCCAAACACACTCTGGCTAGGCTTATAAATGTCCTAGGGCAGATAGGCTAGTATGAACCTATGAACCTATATCTGAAATTAAAGCTAAATGCAAGAAGAATGCACTGGCTTGGCACGTGCAGATTCACAAAAGACACACTGGCTTTAATTTCAAATTATTGATCATCTGTGTGAACCTTTTGGAACTGGAAGGGACATCTTTTAGAAAAACATGAACTACTGTGGCAGCTGAAACTGAACTCTTAGAAAACTGGGGCTTAATTATTATTGCTCCATAAAAAGCATACTAGAACTCAGAAAACTGCCTCACTGTTTAAAAGACCATTACAAGTTTGCCATGGGACTGATTAATGTTGACATTACATGCTAATATTATAAATGCTAAAATTGTTATAAACAAATATCAAACAGTGTAAATATTTTACAATGAAAATAACTGACATTGTTAATGTTTTCTGATACTTTTATTCATTTAAACTAAGTGCCTTCTTAGTTAGATCCCACAATTGAACAGATCTCCAGGGCCTTAATGCTTTATTTCTAACATTCTTCACTGTATTCCCACCTTAACAATTATAGCTATGTTTTTCATCTTACTTAGGTTTTCACTTGTAGATTTATACACATGTTCATTTATATTATGATATGTTTTTTACACACAAACCTGATGAAATATTTATTTGCTATGAAAGTGATCTTTATTAAAAGTGTTTCAGTTTATAAGTTACTAATATTTATTTTGATAGATGTTTAGTGGTAGATTTTTTTTGTTAGTTAATTAGTCAGTCATTTTTGTTAGTGAGTTGGTTTCTTAATTAATAAAGTTTGGATTAGTAGATTAGCCTTGATAAGCTGTTCTTATATTATATATTTTAATTTGTCTTTAGCTTTTAAGTTTCAGTTCTAAGGTAGCACAGTCTCAGTTTACAATACGGTATTAAGGGTGAAGGGGGACTTGGTTAAAGGAATGAGTTTAATGCTTTTATTGCTCTTAATAGAACCACCCTCTGTAAACAGTCCCTTGCTCCAAATAACATGATTATATATAAATTAATGAATGTCTTTAATGGTTTTCATTATGGTCAGCTAGGATTGCTTGTCTGTGTGTTTCAATAAAGGATATTCCATTTTTAACTCAACTGTGGACTACTTACCAGTTTTAATGCAACTGTGGCTATCTACTATTTTATTCTTATATAGTAAATACATATTTTAAAGTTCAAATTTTATTAGTGAAATAGGTGCATAACATATTTCAAGGAGTGAGCTTCACACTCTCCACACTGCAAAGCTTCTGCTTGGTTTGTTTTTGACCCAGTATAGGTTGCAAACTTGTTTTTTTTGAGACTTCAAGGGATACCACAGATATTTAGGAGTGAGTGCATGCATGCGTGTGCCTTCTGTGGGAGGTTAGGCGCTGGGCTGGCAACTCAACACCGTAAAACTCAACTGCCAATCATGAGCGGACAGGTGATCCGCTGTCTCGACCCCTAACCGGGAAAAGCCGAAAAGAAGAAAATAGTCTCTCATTTACTCACTAATTTCACAATATGGCTGATCTTCTTGATGTTTTCCATCTTCCAAGACCAGTCTCTAGTTTAAGTTGAAGGTACTATTGGTTCTTCTAGTCAGCTGTTGTGTGTTTTTCTGTCATTCATGCATTTTCCTTTAGAACACTCAAAATGGTTTTACTGGCAGTTTCTGTGTGGACTTTGCTTTTTATTTTGATAATAACTGAGTTGTCTTCTGCTTCCTGGCTCACTCTTTCTTTGTTAAACTTTTTTATTTCCTGTTATATCCTTCTACATCCAAAAATGTATTTGATTCCCCTTCCAGGAAAAAATATTCTGAAGATAGTTAAATACTACAGCAGCAGTTTGAATATCATACCTGTCTCTTGACATTCTCTAAATTGAGGGGATACGTTTGCTTCTCTTCTGTATGATATACAGTGATATACAGTGAATAATATTTTTTTACAAACACTACTGTCCCCAATTGTTAATACATTTCCATCCTGCTACAATTTTTCCAGGAGCAACTCTTTCTGCTGGTATGAGGGCATTTTGATTAAAATGGGTCTTGGCTGCTTTCTCGTGGACAGATTTGGAGCATACATGCAAAATGCCCTTTCAATTAACAAATCTTGCTGCGGAACACCATTCCAGTTGTTTATTTGTATTTTCATAAAATAAATACAGTCTGTCCTTCCAGTTTTTCGTAGTACAGCAGAAAATACCAGGTTTTCTCTGCATGCTTTGCCTTTTAGCTCTATAATTTTTTGAAAAAAGATCTTGAGATGCTTCATGTTCAGCCAGCTTTTTTCCATTTTAGACTCCCATTTTTGTAGTTTTATCAGCTCATCTGAATAGCTAGTTAAAGCTTCTTATATTTTTGTTCAGCCTTTTGTTATTTGATTTTATACATTCCTTAAATGTTTCATTTATTTCAAACACATCTGAATGCATCTGATTTATTTTTTCTCCTAAATTACTGAAACCATCTCCTGTACTAAAACTGAAACTTGAACTGCTTCAAGATTCTTCTCAGCCAGAGTTTTTCTACAACTTTTCTGACTGATTTTCTCTTAGTTTGCCCAAATTTCATCTTTGCTGTTATCCAGGCAATGTAATTACTAGCAAATTAATTTCCCCCATATAAATATTTTTGACTGGCTTTTTTTTCACAAATGCAATACTCACACTGTAAAGCTCTGATCAGTCTCTTAAAAAGTGAGCCATCTAGCTGCAGATGAGAGACCATCCTCAGATGGGGTGTTGCTTCTGTATGACAGCTGGTTGATTTGTAGATTATCATTTCATCTCATATTCAGCAGAGTTGAAAAATGAGGGTATTCAATAGGAAGTATGTTTGTGTAGGGGAGATAATATAAATGTGGATAGGACAGATCTCTTTAAATACTGGTAGTGCTTACTTTTACAGAAAATGTTTGATTAGACAGGAAATCTTGCAATAAGTGAGTGCCTTTAGAAGTTGAAATGGAAAAACAAAACCTTTTGTGAGATCAATGAATAGGGCCCAGTAATTTGCCCTTTACCCCTGTTCATTAAGATATCATTATATAGCATCCAAAGTACAGTCATAGTGTTGCATCTTGTCCAGAATCTGTATGATTTCTGGATAGAAGTCCGCATGTTTTATAAGGTCTTTTAATTCTATACTAGTTGTTCTAGAATTTTGTGTAATGTAGGAAGAATGGAGTTAAATCTGAAATCAGAGGGTGAGCAAGGGTTAACCTGCCTTTGACTTTTTTGTCTGGTGTGTATTTAATAAATGCTTCATTTTTTTTGGTAGTTGGAACAGCTGACAAACTGCTCGACTTGCTCTACTTCTATGTGGTGGAAACTCTGTAACACTTTACCAATTATTTTTTTTTAAGTGGGATATGAGTGATTGCTCATCATCTTTCATAACACATTCATCCAGTTGCACTTATCAAGCTGAATGTGTGGCCACTTTCAATTTTTCTTCTTCTAATAGGTTCTATGAATCCAAGATCATCTCTTGTCTTTAAATGGCATTCTTTGGATGACTGTAAAAAATATCCCTAGACTTAGAAATGAATAAAGTTGTAGACTATTAACCAAATGACTGACTGACAAACTGCAATGAAGATACTCTGCAAAAGAAAGAAGCAGAGACAGCACTACTGTTAAAGAATAAGCCCTGATGGAACCAGCTGAGCAGGCAAGTGCTCCAGATTGTGCGGAATGCTTCGCATCTGTAACGGAATTCACCCACTGTTCCGCTGTTCCACACTGAACAGAGGTGGCTCCACTTTGTGCTTTTTGACTGGTTCTTATATCACAATTATAGCCAATCAGCATTGCACCATAAGAGCCAGTCAAGTAACTGCTCCTGAAGCAAAGGGAGCCAATCAGGAGAAACAAAATGTGGCCAGTCACGTACTGCTACTAGTTTTTCGCATCATGCAGAAAGCTAATATACTAACAGATTTCACATCATTGTGCATTTTCTGAAGAATAAGAAACAGGGAAAACCTATGCATGGCATTATTCACCGACCAAAATCGTCTTTGATTTACCAGAAAATCACAAGTTGTAAGAGAGTAAGGGCAACAGTGACAGGCAAAATCAGGGACATTCTGCAAATTCAGGGATGTTTGAGGGGAATAAGCTGCTGATAACTTTACCAATCTGAGGGAGTTTACCATTTCCCCATGTTAGAGCAATATTGGAGTCAGTATATATAATTAGCATCGGGTGTAGGGGGCAGGGGGGCTTACTTTTTTCTTATTTTTTATTTATTTATTTTGATCAACCATTTTTTGTCAGTCTTGTGCATTTTGCTGATATGAACACATTTCTAGGCATTGTATATTCATTGACAGATATGTGTGTGTGTGTGTGTATAAAATATAAAATAGACGAGGTCTGTAGTGTGGTATACATGAAATATCTTGTACAGCAGTTTTATGGAAGCTTCTCCTCAGGAACAATGTGGCCAGTTAGAAATCAGCATTCCTGGCAAAAAGGACCTGAATCTAAAAATCTGTAAGATTAAACTATGTAAAACTAACATATCTGAATATAACCCTTAATAGACTAATAAAATAACACAAAATTACTTTGAACTGCTAAAAAATAGCTAAACTTTAATTTAGAACTAAAGTAGAAATTCACCTACAAGAAAGCCCAATCATGCATAAAGCTCTGAAAAGCCGATCAGTATGCATCTTATATTTGCAGCACCAGTCACAAAGAAATGGGAGCAGGTAATCTGAGCTTTTTGTTGCCTAAACTTACAGTTCCATAGTTTTTTTTCCTTTTAGCTCCAGTACTCTTTCAATCATTAAGGTCTTCCCTGCCATCCTATTGTTTTTACAGAGAGGGCAAGCCCTATTTACCCTCAAACCTCCTTACTTATATATACCAACTCACCTGTCACACAAACATGTTGGAAATGAACAGAGCAAGGATGGACTTCCTGTGACAAATATAGTTGGTTAGTTGCAGCTTATCCAGATATGATCAATGTGTTGCAACCTTGCCAGCTTTATACCTGACTACTAGTAAAATAACTATGGCACCCTCCAAGGTATACACCCTTTTTCTCCAGTACTGACCACTGTCTGTGTGTGTGGGGATTTGCTCATGCATTTGCGTTTCAGACTTCAACAATTCACATTCTCTTATTCTGTCAATGCTCAAGGTAATGGTAGCAATATTTTAAAATGTCCCTGACTAATTGTTTATTTGTCCCTGATTCTTCTCTGATTTGTCCTTGACTGGTTGAGTTAATGGATTTAGTTGGGAGAAAATATGGAGGTGCTGGAAAACCAGGTGCCGAAGAGTATTTTTTAAAATAGTTGCACTTGAATACTGTTATTTAAATATTTGCTACTGAGTATATTGCATTTTATCAGTGGTTTCTGCTGACTTTGTAGTCTTTAATGACGTGCATGTCTTTTGAATTATTAAAAATGTACAGTATTCACTAACTTAATACTTCTGGCAGAAAGCCCATTTCAGCCAGGTTCCATGGCAATGGTGCATTTTCTCACAGTGTGAAAATAAGGTGTTCCATATTTTGACTGCTTGTCACACATTGCTAGGGTCTGTGTTTCACATTGGCTTCATAAGAGGTTGAGACCTATGGGAACCAGTACCATGTCATACAAGGATACAGCTCTGATGATGGCTGAGGAGACTCAGGTTCTATTAGCAGCTTGAGTGTATGCGGCACTGGCGAGGGAGGATGGGACTGCCCATCCTGTGGGAAGAAGGGTGTGCGCACATGTGGATCTTGAAGTTGATCTCCAGTGGAGGTTGCAGACATGCAGGCGATGTTGTCTTCAGGGAGGCAGGGAACTGGCTGAGACACCATGGAAGCACAACAAGAACAATTCATTGCAAAGACAGTATATGTGTGAGTGCAGGAGGGAATTACCAAAACTCCTCCTTGGCAGCATATATGCCTCAGTCTCCTCATTGACTCTGAATATGGATCAGATAAAGTCTGGGGGATGTTTGTTGGAGTTGGTATACCCAGTGAATGAGGAATGGTTCTTGGGAAGAACTAACAGACAGCTGTAAGTGGAGGGGGGGGCAAACATATTAAAAAAAAAAAAATATAAGTCCTGCTGGGTCATTGAACTCATTTGCCTGTGACATCAACCCCCAATCTAGGCTGAAATTGTTTGTCAAAAGGAAACCATGGAGACCTCATTTTATTAGACACAGAAAGCCAAAAGTTGATTCAATCCACCCTTTGACTATCTAGGCTCTCCACTTACTGCTCAGCTGTCCCATTTGTTGTCCCACGTGGTGAAAATGTACAGCCCATTTATTTTCTTCAGGGGAGGGAGTTGCTCACCAGAGGATGGCCAACACCTGCAGTGAGTTCTGTCTTTATTTTATGCTTTAAAATTCTAACTCCTGTGCCATGGCTGTAACCTCTAGAGCACCTATAAATGTGGGATGTATGTCCGGGTCAAAGCTTGCTGTTCTTACTGCATTGTTACTGCATTTTTATCTAACCTGCTATGTGTCATTTTCCTCCACCAGTGGGCTAGCTGTAGTCCCTTTCTCAAAAGTGGGTGGCTTGATATCAGCTGCTTCACTTCTGTCCTCCCTTGTACTGACTCCTACAGTGACCAAGCTGCTAGTTAAATTTAGGTCATTTGGGGCTTAGTCACAGCTTTATCTTTCTGTGTCACACAGGTGATCTTGAGATAAGTTCACATTCTCTACTTTAAACCCTCCCACACCACAGAAGGGGTGCTGCAAAGAGCACTTTTGGCTAACATCAAATATTGAAACAATACTAATTTTATGACATTTACTCATACATTGACTTATAAGCATTCCTTCCCATCATGGTATTAGAAACCCAAATGACCTGGAGGAATTAAACCAAATCAAGTTATCAATGGGAGGTATATACTTAAATAATCTTTACAGTGATCCTAAGGTTTTGAAGATAATGCTGTTATTTTCATAAGTGAAGATTGGTGTGCTGTTGAATCAAGTTGACTTTTAGTGGAAGAGCTCACCAAGACTCTGCTATAGCTTGCTGTGAAGGAAAAGTTAGTTTGCTTTTGATTTCTTGTAGTTTGTATTACTTTATTGCCTTTTTCTATTTTGTATACTGTGATTTGTTTTCTTTAGACTGTTTTACTTATTTTCTACTTTTAAACGCATATTAAAACTTGGAAAGAGACCACAGCTGTGTCTCTTGTGAGTCAGACAGAATGTATTCTCACCCTCCCACCCTGCTGCTGTTGTGTTCTTAAACACAAGTGTCTTTCTAGTTTCCTGCCACTTATGTTAATTTGACCACTTATCTCCTTCCCTCTCCTTTTTCACTGGCTGGTGTGAGTAAGCACTGAATTATCATTTTGTGAAGTCACTCCCCTTCAACTATTTAAATGTATTGGCCATCTCACTGTATTCTATAGAACCAGAATAAAAAAGTGCCCACCCCCTTTCAGTCTATATTGCACTTATAAAACGAGTGACTCTCCACTTAGACAGCTAACACACAAGTTACCCCCTTTCATATCTAACTGCTTAGTGCACAATGCAGTGTTAAGGATATTAACCCATGTTTTTATCTTACCGTTAAACATCTATTGCAAGACCACCAGTTATTGGACAGCCTACATTCTGCCTCTCAGTAGTCATCTTGGGATCAGTGCTTCTGTTTTCTCCTGGTGAAATAAGGAGCACAATTACATGTTGATCATCAGAAAGCCTAATAACTGATTTATAGGTGACAGCTTAGAATGTGTGCTTATCATCTGTTCCTGGTGAGAGAAGGAGCAGAGTAAATTGATTCTGGACTGTTTCTGGTTAGACAGTGAGTGTTTGTGCTTAATGTTCTTGATTAGTCTGGTTGGTGTTTTAGGCATCTACCAGGAAAAGGCTACAACAAGCTTGCAGACTCTTGCATCATCTGGGACAAGACTGTGGATCATCAAACAGGCTGTGGCCCGCTTCTTATCTTAGGATTGGTGTTAATGTTTTGCTTCTGGTAAGAGAAGAAGCAAAGGAGAATTGTATCCCAGCAGAGTGAAGCTGTGGTGAGACCAGCACTAGTAGTAGCCAGGCAGTAGCCATTCATACGACTCCCATCTTTTCATCATTCTTGACAAGCTAATTTTTTGTTTTCAGTAAGTAGTGCTTGATTTGTTTCTAACTTCAGAATATCTGCCTAAATACTTCATCTTTAAATTTTCAGGGTCTATGTATTAATTTCCCGTCAAGTGTTTGGCAGTGCTCCGTATAGACTCATACTCTTTGAGTGACATTTTTCCTGTAAAAGCATAATTTAAAATCTCTCCATTACCTAGTTGCACACAGGACAACTAGCCTGCAGTAACAAGCACTGTTCCCATAGTGGCAAACCGGATAATCCTGACATTGATTGATATTCTCACTCCAACTGTCTAATCAATAAAAAAAGAGTCTGTTGCCATGGATATGAACTTTGCCACTGTTCTCCATTACCAGCTTTGTGGATATGGGCATCCTGAGGCAATGTAGAAATTGCTTCATGTTTACTGGCAACCAGTTAATTCTCAAACAAACTAATATGATATGTGAGAGATGTATTTACACAATGTCACTGGAGGCAAAGCTCTCCATAACAGTACTTCTAATGTCAATAAGTTGTCAGTAGTACACACGCTGCACCCATTGCACACAATACAAAGCAGACATATGCTGAGGCACTTAAATGTAACCTTCCTAAACCACAAAGACCTCCTAGACGAAGTATACATAACAAATACCCTCAGAAGCTCCAAATGCACTCTTTTAAAACACTACCCACATCAACACATACAGCTACATCTCATGGAGCCTCTACCTCTAAGCCCATAAGGCAAGCCACTACACAACCCAACATTCTAGTCATTGGAGACTCCATCGTGAGACACACTGATGTCCCTCTCATCAGGCTAAGTAAAGACAGAGTCACAGTCAGTTGCTTATCAGGGGCTAGGATCCACCAAATTACATACACACTCAGGTCACTGGACCACAACTACCAATATGACTTAGTCATAGTCCATGTGGGAGTAAATGACCTGAGACATACCTCCCTAGACTATATGAAGACACACATCATGGAGCTCTTGGAATATATGTCTCAGGCTGGTATGAGCATACCACTGAGCAGCATTTTAACTTCTTCAAGAATGATGCCACAATATGAACAAAAGATGACTGACTTTAATAATTGGCTTAGTTTCTGGTGTCATTCTAAGGGGGTGCAATATTTGTCAGCATGGAAGGAGATGGTCAACAGACCACGCTGCTTTGCCAAGGATTGTCTGCACCTCTCCCCTCTAGGCTTTTGAATATAAGCTAAAACACTGTCTTCCCCATAGTGCCTTTTTTAGGCAATGTCAAACTGAAAGTACTAATGACATAGAAAATTAAAACCAAGAAATTCTAAGGGTATTACTGCTCAATGCTAGGAGTCTAAACAAAAAACTCCACTCCCTAGAAGCTCTCTTCACCCTAGAGAATGATGACATCTGTGCAGTCACTGAGACATGGTTTATGGCAACAGAGAGCACACAAAAAGTGCAAGGTTATCATACCTTCCACACATTTAGACCAGCTACTTCACAGGCAGGGACTAAAGGAGGAGGTGTCTCTATTTACATCAAAAATAAATATACTTCGAGGTTGGTCAAATAGGGCAATGCACTTGAGCTGCTCCAGGTTCAAATCACCATAGACAAAATCCAATACCACTTCCTTGCAAGCTATAGGCCCCCCTCTATGACCCAGGAAACCTATACCATGCATTTAAACTTAATAGAAACATTAACCATCCAACCCAATGCCATATTCATGGATGACTTTAATTACCCTACTATTAACTAGGAATCCTATATGACACCAAATGTACAGGCACAGAGTTTCCTGGATTTTGTAAAAACAAACTCCCTGGACCATATAGTCAATACACCAACCAGGAGGTGCAACCATACTGCCTCTAGTCCTCACTAATATGGGAGAGTGCTCAACACTCCTACTGTAATGTCACAGCAGAAGATGGTTTCCTTTGAAGTAATAATAAAACCTGAACCCCCAGCTAAACCTGGAATATTCAGGAACTAATTTAAGGCTAACCTCCTGCTATTAAGGGATAACCTGGCAAATTTTCAAGCCCCCATAATCCCTGAGAACACTGCTGCCTATGCAGAACTGTTCACAGAAACCCTGTATACGCATATTAATAGCTGCATAGAGGCAGCTGCACCTACCAGTTAGAAGTACAGAACTAACTAAAAAAAAACAAGCTAACCTGGTGGAATCACAAAATCAATAGGATGTATAACAGAAGGAAGAAAATCATGAAAAACTTATGAAGTGAAGCACCCACCAGGATAAAAGCACTCTCATCAAACTAAACAAACAACTCAGAGGATAAATAAAGTCTATTAAAGCCAATTTCGAGGTACATTTGGCCTCCTAGGCCAAGGACAACCACAAAGCATTCTTTAGCTATGTCTGCAACCTTACAGGCAAATCATAATTGTGTGCAGAGCTCAATGTAAATAGAGCCACCTATAATGAGCCAGAAGATATAGAAAATTTCTTGGCTGATAAATTCAGCTCCAATTTGATCCCCCTCTCCCCCCTCAACCTTCCCTCAGGAAATAAAATCAAATATAACTCCCTCTACTATCAGTAGGGAACAGGTCCTTAATGCTCTCTCTCTAAGACCAAGAACACTGCATCAACAGCCCCAGACAATATCCCAGGATGCCTTCTAAATACCATGAAACATGACCTAACAGGGCCTTTGGAATTACTATTTAACTGCAGCCTTCAAATAGGCTTCGCACCTCATGAATGGAGAACAGCAACAGTCATCCTCTGCACAAAGGTGGGCCATCTACAAACCCGGGAAACTACAAAATCATAAGTCTTACGAGTCTTATATGTAAAGTAATGGAAAGAATTATCATGGAAATGATCAATGGAGATATAGTAAATCTCCAGACACTGGAACAAACCCAGTTCGGTTTAGTCAAGGGAAGATCATGCCGACTCAACTTGGTGGGCTTCTTTGAGATGGTAGCCAAAGCAATGAATGAGGAAAAATGTTTCACACTGCTTATCTTGACCTGACCAAAGAATTTGACACAATACCCCACTTGGGCATTGCTGACAAACTTAAGAGGTTAGGTACAAACTTGTATGTCACCTGGTGGACAGCCAACTGGCTCACAGACAGGACTCAGGGGAATTGGGGAGTCCACCTCTACAAAGAAGATAGTCACAAAGCAGAGTCCCTCAGGGATCAGTCCTTGGACTGCTCATTTTTGGCATTTGCTTCTCTGAAGTCAAGGCCAATGTCAGTGGTCTCTAGCTGACAAAATATGCAGATGATTGCAAATTATGAACTGTTGTTGAATCTCACACTGACACAAATGTTCTCCAGCAGGGGCTGACATAGACAAACAAGTGGTGCCAGAGCCATGGACTAAAACTAAATGCCAAGAAATGCTTAATAGAATTCTTTGGGAAGTCATCCATAGTAACAACACACCTCTTAGATTTGACCCAGTAGTCTGGGACTTAGGGATATACATAGATAGTAATCTAGCCTTTGACCATCACATGTCTACAGCAGTGAGGAAATCATTCTATGCTGCGCAAGTTATACACAAAGGTATGGCATCTAAGTCCAAGGAAGTCATTGTTCTACTAAATTCAGCATTCATCAGACCTGTCATTGAGTACAATGCCACCTTTGGTATGTAGCTAACCAGGCATAACCAACAAATGGAATTTCCACAGATGTTCCTCACTAAAAGAATACAGGTGTCCTATGCAGACTGCCTCAAGGCCCTATCTCTGTGTCTCCTACAGGCTTTTGAGGGGAGATCTCTGCCTGGCATATAGGGCAGGGGTGGCTCGTGCTATTGGGATGTGTTGCATGGTCATTGAGGTGTGTGTACATGTGTGTGTGTGTGTGTGTGTGTGTGTGTGTGTGTGTGTGTAATGCCCCAGTTGCTATATGGTGGTGGGTAGAGAACAGGCTTGACCCTGTACCTTGGGCCCAGGTGGCAAGAGCCTGAATTCCCTACCCACCACCATGTGTAAAACATTTGCAGCTTTTTGCCTCATATCTGTTCTGCTCTTCATAACATCTGTGGTTTCTCTATTTTTGTGTCTTTACAAAGTCAGTAGTGCAGTTGTGCAGTGGTAGCATTGTTGCCTGACAGCTACAGGTTCTCTGGTTTGATTCTTGGCTGGGGTGCCTTCTGTGTGGAGTCTGCATGTCTGCCTTGTGTTTGTGTGGGTTTCCTCTGGGTGCTCTGGTGTCCTCCCATCTTATAAAGACGTGTCTGGAGTGTTTCTCCCTGGGCCTCTGTTGAAAATTGGCTTTTGTTCCAAGTCAGACTTTCCTGGTTAACAAATATTAAATAAATAAAAATTACAAGCATTTGAATTTCAGACTTCATATTCTTCAGAAAGTACATGGTAACACAAAACATTTTATTCTAGCAATTTTCTAAGTTTATAAGATGGATATTTCAAATTTGTCCCTATTTTTGGGACTGTATTCCCCCATTATTGGCTTCATCCAGGTATTTTGGGTTAAGGTTGAGAGCTATGATAAGAACGGAATTCACTAAATATGTTTGGAGGCTGTATTCCCCCATTACTGCCTTGGTCCAGGTGTTTTTTTGCTAAGAGGTTGAGAGCTATGATGAAAACTGAATTCACTGAATATGTTTGGGGGCTGTATTCCCCCATTATTGGCTTTGTTCAGGTGTTTTGTGCTAAGAGGTTGACAGCTTTGGTGAGAACTGAATTCACTAAATGGTAGCCATTTAAGTTTCAGTCTTCCTCTCTTTCACAAAACAGGTGATTTGGCATAGTGGTATGTTGCTTTGACTGTTTTGCACAGGGTCCTGGGTTTAAGACTTGGCAGTGAAATGTATGGTGATAACACAGCATTTTATTCTATCAACTTTCCAACATTATACAAGCAATGTTTAAAATGTGTTCCTATTTTTTGGGCTTTTGTCCCCCCCCAATAAATGTTGGCTTTTTCCAGGTTTCTTGTGCTGCAAAGTTCAGAGATACAGCTGAGTGTTGAGTAGATTGTACAAGTAGCTCAGAGCTGCAGGGGAGCAAAAGTTTAGTGCTGCTTATGCTAAGTCTGCTTGCATTGTTAATTTCACAACAGGTAGTGTACTTGCTTTTGATGGAGAAGGCTGTGGGTTCTACTCCCACAGTACGCAGATGCATTGCTGATGCTGTACTGTGTTGCAATGGGGGTGGATGCTGCAGTCCTTTTTCATGAAGATAACTAGTAACTATGAACCTGTTATCAGTTTGCCATCCATTCCCTATTGCAATATTACTAGCAAACTTTTTTTTAGTGTAACATAGGCAATTTATTCCTCAAGGGCAACAGGCACTTTATTTGTAGATGAAACAATGAAATATAAAGTTGTTTGCTAGCAGCAACCTCTTCATTAGTTACAGATCTCTTTAATGTGAAATTATTTAAATGACTTTTACTTCTTCACAGATTGTGCATATTTACTGATACTGGTGGACTGTAGAAGTTTGAGCAGACTTTTATGATGGAAATGTTCTGAATTGGGCAGTTTTGTCATTATTGGTGCATGCATTTTGTTTCACTGTTTACTGGAAAAATGTTAAAAACAAAAAAATTAAAACACCCTCTAAAACTGTACTGTATTGTACAAGGAATATAATTTAATACAATCAGGAAGATGTATCAAAGGGCATGTGTATGTTTCATGTGCAAGGGCCCTGTGATTTGAAAACAGCCCAAAGTTAATCTTTATCTGCCACTGGCAAAATGTATTTTCTTTGAATGTGGGTTTCAATTCTGTTTTAATGAATGTGAGTTTCAAGGGCAGAAAAGTTTTAATGCTAAGTCTGTTTTCATTGTGAGACTGCATTGCTTTGTTTAGCAGATATCTATTAGTGTTTGTGCTGCAAAATGCAAAATAAAACTTTCAAATGAAGTCCAAATCATCACAGAAGTAAAGCAGTATGCACATTAGTGTTTATGGTAAATGGGGTGAAATAGCCAAGCAATTTTTCATTGGAATGGCTGCAGGGGGGAGGCTCCATTTGACCATGATTTCGTGAAGGGGGAAGAGCACCAAACTCAAAGACAGCCCCGGCTGAACTATACCTCTCAACTGTCCAGATTTTTTGCAGAATGAATAGATTTTTGCTTCTTATTTTTGGCTTGCTCCTCATAAAATTTGTGGTTTTCTGGCAAATCATTTAGGAATTAAGTCACTAAATAATGACAGACACGGAGTTTCAGACTTCATGACCTTCAGAAAAATGCATACTAAAGCAAGACCTGTTATTCTATCAACTGTCTCAGTTTATACAAGAGCAATTTTTAGTACTGTTTATATGTTCCCCCAATATATTTGGCCCTGTACAGATTTCCTGCATTAACAGGTTGAGAAGTACGTGCAAATAAATTGCTTTATAGATTTAAGCATATCCAAACCTCTCAACTGTCCCCGATTTTGGCTCAAAATGTTGCTCTTCCCCTAATAATCTCTCAGCAAAATGGCAATTTTGGAAGAAAATGTGGAGGGTTTACAATTAATAACTGTAATAATCAGAGTTATAGATTACTTTTATTTCAGAAATGCATGTAGATTCTTTTATTTTGTCAGCTGCTCAAGTTAGCAGTACTAATATTAAAAAAGAGTCCCTTCTTTGACAGGTTCCCAGCTGTATTGTAAGGCTATTTTATATTTTTGCATCACGTTTTTGGTCCGTTTTTCATAAAATTGTGTTTTTCTGGCAAATTAGTGGCAAATCATTAAAGACTGAAGTTAGAAAATAATGGCAGACATTTGAGTTTCAGATTTTATACCCTTCACAAAATTCATACTAATGCAAGACCTACTATTATATCATCTTTCTAAGTTTATAAGAGCAAGATTTAAAAATTTTCCTTATTTTTGGGCCTTTATCCCACTTCTGTGTATGGCTTTGTCCAGATTTCTTGCTCTGAGGCTGAGAAATATGAAAAATGTGTCAGGGCCATCACAGTCAGCCAGAGACATTTCAAATTGTGACATACTTGTTGCACCACACTCCCTCATGTAGTGACTCCGGATGTGTCCAAGCAAGACAAGGAGCAGTTATGCAGTGTAAATGTGCAGAGTATCCCCCCGTCCAAGGTAGGCACAAGTACGACAGTGGCTTTTCATCTGTCCTTGATTTTGCAAATTGTTCTGGTTTCTATCATATTTTTATAGTTGATTTATGCTTATTATTATTATTCAGAAACTGCCTGTTGCTCTGTGTTTAAGTAGCAATGCTTTAATGACCATCAGGTAAGCTTGACTGAGGTTGTAAGATGCAAGTAAGCTATAATAAGCATACTGTTAAAGAACTGCCAACACTGAAAGCTTTACTGTTGTTGCCATGCAGAGAATACTTACATAACTAGATAACGTATAAGCCTTGGGTATTGAAATGCATATGACAGTATTTTAATAAAGGACAGGATTACATTATTTTAAGAAGCTCATTACATTTGTTGAGACTTGCAGTCATCTTTGCAGGCTTTACCCGTAAACTAAACATAATGCCAATCTATCGTGTGTGGTCCATAATCTGTGCAGTAATCCTTTAAGCAATGTATCTTGAGCTTGTTTTTGTTTGCTTTTCATTTTTTACTTTGATCATGTTTTCCCCATGAAACAACTAGATAGTTGTTGTCAGGCAGCAGGTCTTTTTTGGATAAGAAACATTTTTACAAGTGGTGGTATCACAGAGATTGCTACTTTCAGCATGTTACTTGGTACTTTAATAAAGCTGAATATAAATTATAATTAGAACTGCAGTGCAAGGAGAAGTAGTTTGAGTTGAGTGCTGCTGCTTGTTTTTCTTATACTTGATTTTGACTTTCATTCCAGTAATGTATTTAAAATTTATTTTTTCATGCCTCACAGCCTTTTTGTTTCCATTTAGATATCAAGTAAGCTGCCATGCAGCCAATGCATTGAAATATTTTTTTTCTTCTACACTTCATTTTGTCTTGATTGGACTCTCATAATGACGGTTTGGCACCCAGGGCAGCATATTTAATTAAAGTTAGTTTTTGTGGTTTTGAGCACAGCTCCTCCCCTTTCTAGTTGGCTGCACACCTTCCCATTGACCCCACCCATTCAGCTGTCTCCTGCATTCCCCCTTTGATTTGAAGTCACCAGCCGCCACTGATATAGGGCATTGTCAGACCCCACTCTAATAGACCTCCTGCATATCCACAAAATAAACAGCACCAGAATTACCCATTCTAAAGAATTAAACCTTGCCTGTGATATAAATAGGACATGCTGGAGAAATAGGTATGTATCCCAGAGACTACCCCGTCTATGGAATAGGTTCCTCATCCATGTGAAGCAGAGTTTCTCCTTAACCCAATTCAAATGCAACTTGGACAACTGGATGGGGAGCAGGAAATTCATCCCTGGTTTGGCACCTATGTCTCTAATGGACAGAGATGACCTGTAAATGACTCATCTCCCAGGCAACTGCTTGTAAATGTTTCATCTCCCAAACCCCTGCTTACATTTATCAAGGGTATCAGAACTTGGCTAGGCTTAAAAAAGGCCCTTGTGGTTGTTAGCCTCGTAAACACCTAAGAATCTATAAACCTAGCATATGTTTCATCATCACTAGAATATCATCAGCTGTATCCTTTCCAGAGTCAAGTAGACTTTGTGCTGAAATATGTCTGATAAGATTTCCAGAAAAAAATACTTTATAAGGGATCAAAATCTGACTTATTTTCATTATGTAGAAATTGTATTATCATATTCATATTTTCTGACAGATGGTGATAGAAATTAGCCTGAATTAAGCAATCTTCCTAATAAATGTAGTTATGAAATTCTTTACAGTAAATGTCACAGCAATAAGAGCTGAACACTTGCCACTGCCATGACAAGAGAGATGATTATGAAATGAACATGCTAATTCCTACTATGAAACTGAAAAATGACTCTAATGAAATTTTGAGACTTGTTTTGCCAAGCTATATGATTCAGGAAAAAAAGTCCAAAAATGCAGAAGAACAGCAAATATGCTGAACATCACTCTTCACTTTAAGCTTTTTTTTTTTTTTTTAGCAGGGGGCAAGTCTCCTCCACCTCCACACTCTCAAACATATATACACATATTATTCTAAGATTAGCATTCCTCATAAAAAAGAGAATATTCACAGAAATAGCAATCTTGGACTTATATTTAAGTCTGGATTTGTATCTATTCTGTTTTCATATCCGGACTCAGCAAAATGAGTCTCAAGATTTCAAATAGTTCTCCTGAAAACTTCTAGTAAACATGGAATGTAGGACTGTACCAGTAACCTTCCTTCTGATGTATTGTAGTCATCCAAACCTTTTGAAAATGAAGAAGGTCATTCTCAGAGCCCTAATTTTGAACTTCTTAACCCTGTGGTACTTGTTCTGGTTAGACATGACTAGGTCTCCAGACATCCTTCTTTTTTGGTACAAGGGAGGACATGAAGTAATAACTGTCACGGTGTAGGGAGTGGGAATATTTTATCACTCTTTTCCTTAAAGTTTTTCTGCAAGATAGGTTATAAGAAGGTCTGATATTTAACAAACTAGCAGAAGGTTGGTTGGTGATAAACATGTTGTCTTGCATGGCAAATCTGACCTTCTCCTACCGCACAACCTTGAGATTCTCTTCAAAATATTACATACATTTATAATCTGTATCCTACCATGGGCTTTTTTGGAACTGACACAAAAAAGCACATGTATATGGTAGGAGGGGAACAAATTCTTCCTTTTAAAGCAGAGAGGAAGATTCAAGAAGTTATGTTGATTAGCTTCCTTTGTCCAAAGTAGTAGTGGATTAGAAACAACCTTTGAACCTCAGTACATCTTCCTACTCTACAGAAACTCTTTTTCCTGCCACAAAGTCTACACATAGCTGACACACGCTAAAGGGAAAATGCTGATCATATATCATTTTCCATGTAAAAAGGAAATTTTATATCTTTTCTTTCTCACCAACACATTTTCTACACCAACTACCCAACCACCAGTGCTATTCTTTCTGGGAGAAAAAAACAAACAAACATAAAGTAAATTAATTCCAGTACTATACATACTTCATCCTCTACCAAGCACATACCCAAGTAAATTCTTTATTTTACATTCACTACAATAATAGCAGCAGAAACATGTAGGAAGCTTATGCAATAATTTCTTTTCCGTCACTTTTCTTTACACTGCTTTGTTAGGATAGTCAACCTAACACAGTACATTCCTCTCGTCATACAGTGAGTACCACTTTAAGTGCACTCACAACAAAAATGGACCTCCATAAAGGATACCTCATAAATGCCAGAAGCATAGATAGAAAATTAGAACAGGAATCCTAAGTACTCATTTTCCTTGATTCACTCTGCAGACATAACAGAATTCTGGATGAAAAAAGTCCCTTAACATAAAACACTTTTTCCCCAGAAATTAGCACCTATCATACCCAAGACTGAGGAAAATAGCAGAAGGGGACACTTACGTTCTACAAATCAGTTCTAAACATCAATATCCTTGTGCATTCAGAATCCAAGAATGGCCATAGTCTAAACTGGATCACTGCAGATCTTGGCCCTGACAATACATGTAAAGTACAGTTGTGTAATTTGAACTTAAAATAACAATGGATGTTGAAATGATCACTGCTGCAGTAGACTTAGCTACGTGGGTTATATCCTGCAAAGGATATAACAGCCATCCAACTTCCAAAGCTTTAGGAGATTATGTACTCCAGATTGGCTCTCATCTTGTAATTATCATCAATCACAACAAATCTCAGCTAGAACCATCTCAGACATTAGAGTTCTCCACTCATCCAAACTGTAAAGCAGCTGGAGCTGATCTGAATAAAAGACAAGTTTTGGCACAAAGCCATTCAAAGTTTTCCTGCCAGCAGCAAGAGGGAGGCTCAGCCCTGAAAGAACAATGCTAAGAACAACAAAAATAAATGTCCACACCCTGATATAAAAAAAAAAAAAACACACCAAAAAACAAGGGGCAATAAGGGAGGGAGTGGCTACTGTTGCAGTGATCATTCAAGCATCTATGCTATGGTAACTTTAACTTATACAACTGTACAATGCTCATCATATTGATTAACTGCTGCCTTAGCTATATGGGTATATTATCTTAGCTATCTACATTTGGGAGGTGGAAGGAGAAGAATCCAGGGGTCACTTGAGAATGGTCCTAGCAAACCATTTAGAAAAGGAATCAAGCTTATAAGTTTGTAAAAGTATGTACAGAGGACCAAGCAGCAGCTCTTACAATATTTCTAGAATCCATCTCTTTCCGAAAAGCCACAGATGAAGCGAAGGCTATAGTAGAATGCGTATTGTCCATGCCTGGAATAGTTTTGTTATGGTGAATGTAACAAAATGTAATAGTCTTAGACAACTATTTAGAAAGAGACTGTTTAGACACAGGTTGTCTCTTCTTACCATCACAAGAAATGAACAATTGATCTGAAGATCTAAAAGATATAGTTATGTCAAGACAGTACCTCAGTTGTCTATGGACATCCAAGGTATGGAGTATCCCTTCTCTTTCATTTTTAGGTCCTGGAAAAAAAAGGGGGATGGATAGTTTGACTTTAAGTAAACTCAGATAACACTTTAGGTTTAAAAGAAGGATTAGCTCTCAAAGAAACCCTGTATATATGGAAAATGAGAAAGGGTTGAATCACTATAAGAGCTTGCAACTCAGATACCCTTCTTGCAGAGGTCAGAGCAATCAGTAAAATTGTTTTCCATGTTAAGATCCTCAAGTCAGCCAGATTAGCTGGTTCAAATGGATCAGGTGTTTTCTTCTCTAATACCAAATTAATATTCCAAGGAGAGACCACTGGTTTTCTTGGAGGACTCTTATACAAAACACCTTTTAAGAATATTTAACATGAGACTGCATTGAAAGAGGAGGATCCATGGGAGACATGTTGAAATGGCCAATAAATGAACATTGACTGAGGAATAGTAATGGCCATATTACATTAACTCACACAAATATTGTAAAATCAGAGAACAACTAGCACTGAATGGGTGCCGGTTATGTTGCTGGCACCAACTAGAAGACCTTTTCCATTTACTAATATATGATTTTGTAGTGCCAGAACTTACCTCTATTAGTACCTGCTGCACATCCACAGAAAACAGATGCCTAAATGAAATTAAGACCCTATCATCCAGGCAGTCAACTGAAGTACCAAATGCCCCTATTCTTGTGTGAGTAGATCCAGCCAGTGCAAAAGCTTGTGTTAACTCCACTTGCTCATTTCTGAAAGAATGGAGAACCACAGTTGCTTAGGCCAGAAGGGAGTCACCACGATGGTCTTGGAGGAATTCCTTCTGAATCTTCAGAAGTACTATGGATCTTAGAGGAAATAGTGGAAAAGCATATAGGAACATCCCTGTCCAAAGAAAAGAAATGAAAAGAAAAGGCACGTGTCTTCCAGGCCTTCTTAAACTGCGTCCCAGAACCGAATCTTGCTAGTTGATTGTTCAAAGAAGAGGTAAAAAGGCCTATGTGAGGAACTCTGCACAGATGGATCAAATGATAGGAAACCTTCTGATCTAGTTTTCATTCAGGAGGATCTGCCCTTGCTCTGCTCAGCTCATCTGCCACACAGTTTTGCTCTGATTAAATGTAGGATGTCTGTAGAGTGTGATTGTGCTATGGATATTCCAAGCTAATATGGTTAGTGTACAAAGGGGATACAACCTGGTTTTCTTACTTGTTGGTGTACCACATAACTGTGATAATGTCTGAAACCACTTTGAAGAGGTCCTGGAGGCCAAAGACAGTTCAGAGATATGAGTGCCTTAATCAGGGCAAGCATCTCCTAGATATTTAGGTGCTTGCATCTGTCCTTGATGTCCCACACCCCCACACTTTTACCCTCCTGAATATGCTCTCCAAGAAAAGCTGAAGTGTATCTGGTGACTGACTACTTTGGAGCAGGAGGAGAGAAGAGGAGACCTGGATTTAAGGGTATCTGTTGTCTCCACCAAAAAAATTCTTTTCTGATAAATGCCAGCACTGGAATTTGGAAAGGTACAGGATGTTGATGTGTGACCAAAGAGATTTTAGATACCACTGTATCTTTTTTATATGGAGCCTTGCTAGGGATATTGTGAAAATCATAGATGCCATAATATGCAAAATCCTGAGGTGTTCCCTCGCAGTGACCAAAGTCTGAATGGGAAACCTTAGAAACAGATCTAAATAAGGATCTATTTTTCTGTGGAAGAAAAGTTCTTTGAACTGAGGTGTCTAACTGACATCCCAGGAACACAAGCCTGTGTGAGGGAGTCAAGAAAGACTTTTGACTGTTCTCTTGGAATCCCAGCTTGTGTAACAGATCTCAAATCAAAGATAGAGAGAGATATCTGACACTTTGAATAAGACTGCAAACATAAGCAAGTCATCTAAATATGGAAACGTGTGTACTCTGTAGTCTGCAATGAGCTATATATAACTGGATGTAGACACTTTGTGAACTCTCTTGGTGCAGTGGATGGTCCAAAGGATGAGACAGATAAATAGTAATGTACCAAACATTTAAAACCTTAAAAATGTCTGAAGTCTGGATGAATATGGACATGATGGTAAGCATCTTATAAGTCTAGAGTTAACAGGAAACTTGAAAGAGGAAGAAGATTTGCAAACATCCTGAGGTATTCCATGACAGTGACTGAAGTCTGAATGGAAAACCTTAGAAACAAGTCTAAATAAGGATCTAGGTTGTTAAGTTACATCATTTTGAATTATGCCACTATCACAAACAGGTTTATGAAATAAAGATCCAGAACTAGTCTCTAAGCATTTTCTTTCTTTGGCGCTAGAAACATCCTTGAATAAAAAACCCATCCCCATTTAAGGAGGAGGAACTGGTTATTTCAGTCTTTGGGACATCATGTGATGAACAGGTGGAAACAAAAAATCTGGAAGATGTGGAATGACCCCATGAAAAGGAGTATTTTCCTCCCACTGCCATCTGTAAACTTGAAAGATAATCAGAATCTATTTGTCTGAAGCATTCTGTTGCCAAATAGAAAAATGAAGTTTAAGACTTTATGGAAAAAAAAAGAAGGCAAGGACAGGAGTGGGTCACAAGGTCTCTTGAATAATCATTCAGATATACTGGACCTTCCTTGGTTTTGGGATGTAAGAGACTTCTTTTTGGAACTCCCTTGCCATTCATTCTTAAATGTCTGTTTATCTGAATTATGTTGAGGCTGTTTATTCTATTTTTTGACAAAAATGGAAGAGGAAAAAGAAAATCCCTTAGACAATTTGGAAAAGGAGAGTAGAAGAATCTTATGAGATTCCTGGGATCAGCTTGCCTTTGTCATCACACTTTTTGATCATCCCTGTAGCATAGGGGCCAAACACTAAATCTCTATCCAAGGGAGAATTTAAAATCTTATTTTTAACATTATTTGGAAGGTTTTGAGAAAGCAGTCATGCAAACCTCCTTAAAACAGAACCAGTGGCAAAATTCCTGGAAAAAAGTATTAACAGAGTCATATATACACTGTAAACAACATGTGCAAAAGAATAAACAAAGTTATTTTAAGCAAATTTTTCCACAAAAGAAAAAAAAGAAGATAAAACATTTTTCATACTTTCACAATTTGTCAGAACAAACTTTAACATGTTAACACGACAAATCAAAGTTCTGAAAACCAAAATTGCAAAAGTATACATTTTCCCACACCTATCCATAATTTCCTATCCTTATCAAAAAGAGTAGGATTAGAATTAACTAATTGCTTAGCTAAAATATGATCAACTAAGGCTATAACTTCTGGGTCAGGTTTGGGAATAGTGTATAAAAATTAAAACAGTAAGGAATTTTATACATCCTAGTCACCTTTTTAGGGGCAACTGGCTATCTAACAGGAAAACTGCAGGCAGTAACACACAACCTGTAAAGTTGACAGAACAGGAGGAGTGGGTGTAGGTTTTGGAAAATCCTTCTATAACAACTCAAATACTGACACATTCTAGTGATAGTCTCAGAGAAAAGAACCCCCCACAGTGACAATCAGAAACTGAGTTTTTCTCTGAGTCTGAATCAGAAATCTGAGGAAAAAAATAAATTTGTCCCTGCATTTTCCTGTTCCAGTTCAGATTCTCAAATCATTTCAGAAAAAGAGGAATCCCTCTGTCTTTTATCAGAAACTACTTTACAAGAAGGATCAATAGCCTGAATTAAAACCTGAGCCAGTCCCAGAAAACTACTCATGTCTAAAGAAATTTGAGGAAGAACAGATACATGCTTGGCTTTCTATTTCTTATTAACATGAAAAATTGTGCCAGCCATGCTTCTCCAGGGATGGGCACGACATTCTGGCACAAGAGGGACACCTTTCCATGTTCTCTCTCCCAGGACTGACAAAAGTGGCTCTCTGTTATACACTGAGGGGACTCCAACAACCACAGAGAACATGGCTAACTCCCAGTCCATATTGGCTGTAGGTGGTGCACCAAAGGGATCCAGGGTAAAATATGAGTGGTCTTAGTTACAGCAAATGGCTACAGCAGAGTTACCCACCTGTGGCTGAGGCAAATTTCCTGGTCTGAGTTTTTCATGCATTAGGCACTCCCAAGGGTGTGTAGATGTGGTCAAAAGACACAGTCATTAGAAGGAGTCCAGCACTGTGCATCACACGATGCTCTTATTTTGGTACCCAGTATGAGGTAAACAGAGAATTAGTACTAACAAAATATATTGGAAAAGATTAAAAGACATACAAAACTGTAAACCAAATTTGCATAATGGAAGAAACACAAAATGTAAAAATGGTGTGTGCATGAATTTGAAGTGACAAATATGTACCTACATCTTCAAGGTTAGGAAAGGTAAAATAAGATACACAAACACAAGTTGAGTTAAAATTTGTAATTTCAACAAGTATAATAGTTATGCTACAGGTATGTAAAGTATATACAAGGGCCACCAGACTAATAGCATATGCAGGCCCAGGGGACTGAAGGGAGCTTGCCCAGCAACAACTGTCCTATTAATTAAACATTCACATTTACTGAAAACATATATATATATATATATATATATATATATATATATATATATATATATATATATATATATATATATATATATATATATATATACACACACACACACACACACACACACACACACACACACACCTGTATTTGTGTGTACTACACTGAAAATAAGCATCATTGCTGCAGGAAACATCTTGTATGTCAACTGAAGTAGATTCTGCTGCACTCTGATTTCTAATCCCCTGTGTGAATGGATGCTCAAGTTACAGCCCCATGTATATTTGAAAATTACAAGTTGGTATGTGCTGATGTAGTAGAATCAAATGTAACCCCACAATTCAATGTCTTTTTGTATTTTTTTTTAATAATGTAAAAATAAAACAATTAGTCATTCACATGGAAATGACCTGCTTAGTGACTGAATAACACTTGTTTGCCTTAAAAGATACAAGTAGAAAGTCAAACTGCTGCAGTGGTTTAATTCTTTCAGTGGAGTTCATTTAGTGCAAAATTCCTACACGTTTGCCCTATTGTTTAAGAATGAATACACATTCTGGCATAGAATGGTTCAAATAAATTTCAGAGACAAATTTAAGCCTAAAGAAGGATTTTTCTCAGAGGCACCATGATTATGTGGAAAATTAAGTAATGCTGTTTATACATTAAGAACTAAAGTTTAGAAATCTTTCCAGATGAAGTAACTGCTGTCAAGGAAAGTAACTTCCAAAAAAGATATCCAACAAATCTTCCAATAGCCAAAGTAGACTTAGTGACAAAGGCTCTAGCCCAGGCATGAGAAACATAATGCCTTGGAGACCTCAAATGAAGGAACAATTTCAAGAAATGTTTGACAAGAACAATCAGTCAAATATAATGTTATGGAGGAATAGGCCAAACTAACATTATACAAGGCAAAAGGATACTGTAAGATCTAAGATACTGAACACAATGGAAATAACCTTTAATCTTTAATTCAAAAAAGAATCCAAATCTATTAGCTAAACATGATTTTTCTGGTGGTTAACTTATTAACTACTATTAAAGCAGATAAAACCTCTCGTGAAAAAGCAGTATGTTGGTAGAGGGGTGAACTACTGTTGCCTTACCATCTAGGTGCTGTGAGAATGAAGTTTGCTTCTTCTCTTCTTACCTTAATCAGAGAAGGCAGACAAAATATGTATGAATCCCAGTTAAATAATAAGTACCAGATATGCATGCCTGGGTCTAAGGGATCTGTGACCAAAAAAGTGAAGAACAAGAGTCAAACAAACTACTGTTGGAAGATGACCTAAGTCTGTCTGCTCAGCTTCTCATGGAAATCACTGAGATTGTTCTGTTTAGAATGTCTGGCAGGGTGTTCTGTAGACTTGGGATATACATGACTTTCACTTTAATTTCTCCAAATCTTTTGGGTTTCTAATACCATGACAAGCATGGACTCCATTCCTAAGTCAAAGTATGATTAAAGTTCATGAAATTAGTATTGTTTCAATCTTTGATGTCAGCCAGGAGTGATCTTTGTAGCACCCACAATGTGACCAGTAATGACTCCTGCAATTCATATGGAGTTACATGTATTGGTAACATATCTAAATACGATTACAGATACTTTTTTATAAGACAGGTTGCTCCTACTACTATTCGAATTGTCTGGGTATATTTGTTCCACATTGCTCTTGTTTCTGCCTGCAAATCCTGATATTTGATGACTTTGTGTCTCTCTGTATGCAAGACACTGTAGTCAGTGGCTGTAGCGATTTCAATGATCAGTGCTACTTTTGTCTTTTCATGGCCCACTATATCTGTTTTTCTCACATCTGTCTTTTGATCTCTTGGTAATGAGTGATCCCATGTGATGTAGACTTCATAATTTTCTATGATGCTTTATGGCTCATGTTTCCAGTGTTTTTCAGCTCCTTCGATATTATAATGTTTGCACAATCCCCAGGGCAACAGTCTTGCCACATTATTATTCCTTTCAGTATACAGTCTTTCTGCCATTAGTATGTCACAACCAACAACAAGGTGTGCAACAGTTGCCAATTCTGTTTTACAAAACCTACATTTGTCTGTTTCTCCCACATGTTCAATGGACTTTGTAAACCAATGTGTACCTAGTGCACTATCTTGGCCCACCAATATTAACCTTTCACCCTTTGGTTTGAATTCACCTCCCCTTAACCATTCCTGCATTTGATCCTGATCAACATGAGGTTGTTCCAGGAGTCTTCTATATTTGCAACTACATTTATGCATTTTCCACATTTCTTGCCTTCTCATCTGAACTTTCACCTTATATTCTTTCTTTTGTTTTTTGGCACATTCAGTTGCTGCCTGATTTTTATCTTCTTCTGGCTTGATTTCCATTCCCACTTGATGCTGATATGTTTCTGTACGAATAAGAAAGGAATTCATCTTAAATTTATTCTCCTCATGTTTCAAAACTTTCACTATGTTTGGGTCTTATGAAACCCTTCTACGTTGCTCAACTTTTAAACAATGCTATGGCATCTAACTCCAAGGAAGCCATTGTTCCACTGTATTTGGCATTCATCAGAACAATCATTGAGTGCAATGCCCCATTTGGTATGTACCTAACCAGGCATATCCAACAACTGGAGAGTCCACAGAGGTTCCTCACTAAAAGAATGCATGGGTTAAATAAAATGTCCTCTGCAGACCACCTCAAGGCTCTATCCCTGTATGCTGTCTCCAATAGGCTTTTGACAGGAGATCTATGCCTGACATACAGGGCATTGTCAGATCCCACTCTGATGGACCTCCTGCATATCCACAAAAGAAACAGCACCAGATTGACCCTTTCTAAAGACTTAAACCCTGCATGTGATATAAATAGACTTGTTGGAGAAACACATATGTATACCAGAGATTACCCCATCTCTGGAACAGGCTCGCCATCCATGTGAAGCAGAGTTCCTCCCCAACCCAATTCAAGTGCAACCTGGACAATCGGATGGGAAACAGGAAATTCATCCATGGTTTGGCACCTATGTCTTTAATGGACACAGTTAAGCTGTAAATAGTTCATCTCCCAAGCCCCTGCTTACACTTATCAAGGGTATCCGAACTTGTCAGAGATTTGGGATGCATGGCTAGGCTTAAAAAGGCCCTTGTGGTCATTAGACTAGTAAACACCTATGAACCTATAAGCCTAGTACAGGCAAAAGAAACAAAATAAAATAGTCTGGATATCTAGAACACTTCAGCAGCACCAGTAGAAAGCTCCTACACATGGGACATGACTATGATAACCTGGGCACATGTAATTAAAGCAACAGTAGTCTATGTGAATGACAAAACTCTGAATTACATTCACTAAAACTACTTTCAGCAGCAATGGAGTTTTCAATTCTCTCCATAGGTGAGATGGACCTCTTCATCTTTTTAGTAACAGTGGTCCCTAACATGGAAGACTTAGGAGGGGGTGCTGAACACTGAGTCTTTATTTACAATAAAAGAAAAAAACTCTTGGGTCATTTCAGAGAAATCATTATGAAAAAACAGGACTGACATCCTGCTCAGTGGGTGACATTTGATCAACAAAAGCCAAGTATCAAGGTACTGGACATCTGGCCCATCTGTAACAGAGAGAATACAGAAATAAACATTTGCCCCACCCATGTCTAATCTCTGGATATCCCAGCAATAAGGTCCAGGAAGTCAACCAGTGAAGGAGTAACAAAACAAGAGACAGTCTCTGGAGGGGAAAGTAAATTTCAAATCCCTCGACAGATGTCTGTAGGATGATATAAAGTGTGGGAGATCTCCCCGTATGTACTGTTCCAGCACCGGGTAACATTTGAACAAGCATTTTAGGAATTAAAGCGGCCTGTCCTTGCTCTGTACCTTTCCCATCCCCTTTGTTGACTCTGTAGGGACAGCAGAGAAATTAAAGCAGATGCAAACCTGTGAATTAGAAGGAAGAATCCTAACATTACCTTTAAAAGGAAAGTTGACCTCACTCAGTGCAACCAGACTAGGACTATCAATCACAGAAGCCTACCCTTTTGAAGCATCCTATTAAGGCTACATAAATGTTAGTTACATACTTACTATAATGCTGGATCCTTTCATCCAGGTCCATATGATACAACTTGCAGATCATCAAGCTGTTTGTTGGAGTCAGTTTACCATGGCTAGTGCTCTAGCCCCAAGTTCCTTTAAAACTTTCCCTCCCATAATCCCCCTAGGTAGCACCTCTTCTCAGAATTGAGTTTAATGACTCCATAAGGATCAATCACTCAACAAGACAGGGGTGAAAAGTGAAGAGGTTTAGAAGGGTCTTCCAAGTCTTCAGTAGGCATGACAATTTGGAAGGGGGAGGTAGAAAGAGGGGTGTCATAGCAGACAGGCCTGAAGGAAAAGATACAGAATTATGGTACGTACATAACAACCATATCCTAAATCACCCAGTCCAACTGATCCAAATCATGGGTCAGAATCCCAAGCTACTTATAAACATGAGTGAAATCATGACAAGAGACCCCCTAAGGATAGTGGCCCCAAAGGAAGCCCAGGACCTAGATATAACATACAGCTTACAATGCTTGGCAAAAGTAAGCAATGCAGATCAAGTTGCTGCACCAAAAATTTTATTTACAGTTGGATTCTTGAAGATGACTGTGGAAGTAGAAAAGTACCTTTCGAATGTGCTTTGGGTTAAACCGGCATAGTTTTATTATGAGAAGTAATCAAAAAGGAAATACAATCAGGGAGCCATCTTGAGCAGGAATCTTTGGACACCTTCTTACCCAGTTTTGATGTGGAGATAGGCATCCTAAAGATCTACTGAGAACATCCAATCATTTGCTTGAAGACATGGCAAAATCACTTGCACCATGACCATTCTGAATGAGGTCTTCTTTACATGAAGATTTAGGTCACTGAGGTCCAGAACTGGCCTGAGGTCCTTGCTCTTCTTTGGAACAAAATAGAATCTTAAATAATAGCCTGACCTGCTCTGGTCTGGTCTGATGGGACCTCTTGGATACCTCCTTTTTGTAATAGGGAACAAACTTTTCTTGATGACACTTTTAGCTGATCTGGAGGGAGCAAACCATATAAAATAAGTTCATTCTTTCGATCCACTCTGGAATCAAGGGCTGAAATCCCTTCAGATAAATCAGTCAGCCACCAGACAGTATGGCCCCAGGCAGGCCATGCAAAGATCATGGCTGCCTTGGGGTAGAATTTTTCTTCCACATTTTACAAGCTTTGAAAAACTTTTATCTGAATGTTCCATTACAGACAATGCAAACAGCACCCAACAATACGCCATCGGGATGCCGACTATAAGAAAATGCAGGTGTATAAGTTGCAGTTAACATAACAGTAGATTGTGTGAGTTCCTTACTGCTGCAGTAACCTTTGTGTATTTAGGTTGTACCCTGATCAGGATACAACAACCTGCCAGTCTTCAAAAAGCTATAGCTCCCTTCCACACCTACACTCTGACCGCTGATTATAGAGAAATCAGCAGTCAGACTGCAGACAACTTCAGGATTTTTCTTGCTGAAAAAGTGAAAGCTTACTAACTATTTACAGTAGAAGGGGGTGGAGGATAGTGTCTCCACTCCAGCAGTGAGTAATTTGAACATCTACTGTTATGTTAAGTACTTACACAACTGTACTGTTTATCATTCTCAATGCTGCACTAGCTTTGGCTGTTTGATTACCAAAGCATATCCAACCTCGGGGGATGAGGGAATGGGTCATTATCCAGGAGCCTCTGGAGAATGGCCTTCACAAAGCCAGACCTGGACCTGGAAAAGGAATCCAGTATGTAAGATTTTGTAATACTGTGTACAAGGGACCATGTAATCACCTCTGTAATGCTTCTAGAGTCCACCCTTTCCAATATACATCAAAGAGAACAAGTCTCTATTAGAATGTTCCATAATCCAGCCTGCAAATGTTTTATCATGGCAGAAATAACAAAAAAGATATAGTAAGGAACAATTAACTGGAACTGTATGACAATCATCCACTGTTTACTTAATATTCACTAGAAGTAGGATTTCTTGCTTCCTTTAGCACTTAATGCATATCCTCATGACCAAGGTGCCTAAACGGTAATACAAATGAATCATCCAGTCAGTTGAAGTTGTTTGAGACTGGAGTATATCAAACTCTCTCTGTTTTGTGTGAGCAGATCCAATGTGTAGTAATTGCTCAGGGCCAATTTCATAAGAAGGGAATGCCAATGTTGCCTATGCCTGCTGGGAGTCACCAAAATAATTTTTTTGGAGAATTATTCCAAATCTTCAGAATGACCCTGAATATCAGTGGAAAGGGTGGAAATGAAGACAGGAATATTCTTGACCAGTGGAATGAAAATGGATCTGTTTTCCAGGCCTGGTTGCAAGACTTCCTGGTGCAGAATTTACTTAGTTGTCTGTTTTGAAAAATAGGCAAACAGATCTAGTTCAGGTTATCCCCACAAATGGATCCATTTCTGGAAGACCTCCCCCATTCAGTTTCTATTCATGAGAGTCTGTCCTGGTCTTGTTCAACTTGTCTGCTACTACATTCTGTTCTGATGGGAAGAAACTGCCCCCAAGGGAATCTGGGGCATCTTATTGCCTCCACCAAGGCAATGCTTTCTTGATAAAGGCCAAAATTAGAATCTGAAAATCCCAGAGACTGAGAATGTTGAGTTCTCCATATGTATTTTTTTTAACCATTGAATTTCTCTTGTGTATAACCTAAGAGGAATCATAAGAATCATAGAAGCCATGAACTCCAGAATCATGAGGTATTCTCTGGCTGAAGTCTCAGACTGACTGGAGATGATCAGGAAAGTTTCTAGATACAAATTCACCTTTTCCTATGTTAGGTATGCATTTGAAGAGACGTATCTAGAAGGCAGTCTAAAAGAATAATCCTGTGTGATGGAGTCAAGGGGGACTTTTTAACTTTTATCTGGTTGGTAAGGAATGAAGAAACCCATGTTAAGGACTCCTGAAATGTGACACTCAGCAAAAATCAATAAGTCATCTAAATAAGAAAAAATGTGAATGCATGCCTCTCAACTGTTCAGATATTTGTTCCTATTTTAGTCTGTTCCACATAACATATGGCTTTTTCTGGTAGATTGTTGAGGATCAAAGTCACTAAATGATGGCAGACATTTGAGCTTCTGACTTCATATCCTTCAGAAAATGCATGCTAACAGAAAACCAGTTATTCTAGCAACTTACTAAAGTTTTTAAGGCCAATAATTAAAAATGTCCCTAATTTTGAGCCTTTGTCCCATTTTTCACTTTTGGCTTTATCCAGATTTCAAGCACTAAGAGGTTGAGAGGTATGTGTGAATGCCTTGTAGATACCCTGAAGATACTGTGCAATGGGCTATCCATGGTACTAGACATTTTGTATACACCATACATGCTGAAGCTACCTCAAAGGGAAATGCAGACTGGCTATGGGAATGTGACGATATGCATCTTTTAGGTCTAATGTTATCATAAAACTCAGAAGAGGAATGACTGATAGACCCTGAAAGGTCAACATTTTGAACTGTGGTAGCAGGGACTGATTATTTTGTCTTACAAAAAATACAGGGTTTGTACACTTTATAGTGTGGGGCTTGAAAAATCATAGCAACTCCCTGAATTAATTTCCGTCTATCATTAAACTATTTTAAAACCTGATTAGCAGCAGGATCATACAAAACCTCCTTGTTTAAAGTAGAGTTCAAAATCTCTGACTTTACCCCATCAGAAAACTTTTGTTTTCATATCCAGGTATACCCTCTCAAAACAGTATTAGTACTAGTGGCCCTAGACAAAGTATCTGCAAATTCATACACTCTTCAAAGAATGTTTAGACACCTGAGGCAGGTTAGAAATTGTAGGATTCAGACAGGGCTGATCTTCTGAAGGGAGTAAGGCAGAACAATCCCACAAGCTGTCAACACCTGACAGAATAAACCAGAAAAAGGGAATGGTTGGTATTAATAAGTATTTTGCCTTTTCCTAGGGACTGAATGATGAGGGTCACGGTTATTACAGGCAGCACTTAACACATCCCCAAGGATAATAGGAGCAATTGGTTTACCATGTGGTATATCCACTTGCAGAATATCATAAGGTCTCCTCAGTTTAGGGAGAGTATCCACTTTGCCACATATTTACATCATAAACCCTGGAACTAGTCTTAGAAAATGTAAACTCATCTAATGGAGTTGCAGAGGACTACTGAATCAGAGTTTTTGGGCTTGAGAATCGGGCAAAGAAAAAGCCCTGTCTCTGTCTATGTCAGAATCTTCAGACATATTTTCCTCAGGAATATATTGACCTAGTTACTTTTCTGGTATGGATTTCTGCTCTTCAGGATAAAAAACCTGAAATAATCTCCTCACTAAGTGAAGAAAATCATTCTTATGAACATACAAAATATCTTTGGATATGCAATGTCTTAACATTTTGTTTCATTTTTTTCTAGGAACATCCCTCCTGGAAAAGGACACTGACTGAGAGATGGCACTTCACCCCAGGCAAGAAGTTTATTTCCCATAGTCCATTTGAGAAGAACCTCCAAGATAAACTCCCATACCCAATTAAGATAGTTCTCACATGCCTAGAATGGACACTGGAACAGCCCCAGAAGATGTGGCTATCCTCTGGTCCATGGTAACAGAAGGGATAACACCAGAGAAACCAGTGAGTGGTCTGAGGGAAAAAAATGGCTACTGTAGTCACCCACAAGAGGCTGAGGCACTGTTCTGACCCCACAGTGCAGTCAAGAGCTATTGTTCTGTTGTTTTTTCTTTTTTTGTTTTAGGTACGGTGGGAGAAGATACAGCAAGACCTGTATAAGAATCCATACTGTAGCCAAGGAAAAACCCCAATTCCCTTTAAACAATGCTGGGAAGAGTTGGTCAGAAAGTAGGTTGTCAGGCAAGTATTGACAAACAGCACATAAACACATTTACACCTCCCAGAACATTCCTTCAAAATTCAAATGTAAAAACACAAGTAGTACACCAAAACCCTGCCAGACCTCTAAGTCACTTACACAGAAAATGCACTAAGAGAAAATAAGAATTTATGGTAAGTTGTCATAAATTGTACTCAAGAACTAAACATAAAATACATTTCTAGATGCTTAAAAATAACACATTCAAGCAAAACATCTCAAACAGTAAAATAATGAAGACACTGCCACAAAGTGTACACAAGCAACAAAACACCCTAAAGAGTTTGAAACAGAAAAACAGTTCCCATTCTTGAAATCCTTATAATGCAGTTGAATTGCCTCACAAGCATATACATTTGTCTCATAAAAATAGCCCCAGTATTCAGTATTAAGCCCAGTTCTAAAACATAACAGTTTATGACAAGAAAATTCTGATATTAATACAATTGCCAATATTCTTCAGAAAATAAAAACAAATGTATCAAAAATGTTTAAAAGGCAATATGGAGATTTTTTTTTTGAAAGAAATGAAGTTTGTACCCAATGCTCCTGTGAAACCTCTGAGCTGCTTTCCATTGAGATGTCAAGAAAGTACTGAAATTGTCTACATTCTGACTACTAATTTTCCTCCAAGGGGTTAGCCAATCAGCAATCAAGAGTGTTGGTGTGGGAGGTAGCCAGAATTTTCTGCAGAATGGCTGGTTGTTATCTTAGGCAGGATGTTGTTGTTGTTGTGTCTTTCGGCTTTTCCCAGTTAGGGGTCGCCACAGCAGAACTCTGGTCTGCTAATGATTGGCAGTAGATTTTTACATGCCGAGTTGCCAGCTATGATGCACAACCTTCAACGAAGGTACGCCCATTCACGCATGTCTCCACACAGAAGACGCTCTAGTTGAGAATCGAACAGGACAGCGTTTTACTGTGAGGTGACAATGCTACCGCAGCACCACCACCACAGTTTATATTGTATCTTAGGCAGGATACAACCCAAATAACCAAAGGCTACTGCAGTAGTGAGAAGGCTGAATATGAAAGATTTTAGTTATTTATTTTTACTTAGAGGGGAGCTATGAGGAAAAGTCAGTAAGCCACCCATCTACGCA